>NW_027649931.1:255000-331728 GCF_965287045.1 Carcharhinus amblyrhynchos | reverse complement strand
GGCAGGAGGAAGGAGGGGAGGGAGGGCGGGGCAGGAGGAAGGAGGGGAGGGAGGGCGGGGAGGAGGAAGGAGGGGAGGGAGGGCGGGGAGGAGGAAGGGAGGGGAGGGCGGGGAGGAGGAAGGAGGGGGAGGGGAGGGCGGGGAGGAGGAAGGAGGGGAGGGAGGGCGGGGAGGAGGAAGGAGTGGAGGGAGGGCGGGGAGGAGGAAGGGAGGGGAGGGAGGGCGGGGAGGAGGAAGGAGGGGAGGGAGGGCGGGGAGGAGGAAGGAGGGGAGGGAGGGCGGGGAGGAGGGAGGGCGGGGAGGAGGAAGGAGGGGAGGGAGGGCGGGGAGGAGGAAGGAGGGGAGGGAGGGCGGGGAGGAGAGGGAAGGAGGGAGGGAGGGCGGGGAGGAGGAAGGAGGGGAGGGAGGGCGGGGAGGAGGAAGGAGGGGAGGGAGGGCGGGGAGGAGGAAGGAGGGGAGGGGGGGCGGGGAGGAGGAAGGAGGGGAGGGAGGGCGGGGAGGAGGAAGGAGGGGAGGGAGGGCGGGGAGGAGGAAGGAGGGGAGGGAGGGCGGGGAGGAGGAAGGAGGGGAGGGAGGGCGGGGAGGAGGAAGGAGGGGAGGGAGGGCGGGGAGGAGGAAGGAGGGGAGGGAGGGCGGGGAGGAGGAGAGGGAGGGAGGGCGGGGAGGGAGGAAGGAGGGGAGGGAGGGCGGGGAGGAGGGAGGAGGGAGGAGGGAGGGAGGAGGGCGGGGAGGAGGAAGGAGGGGAGGGAGGGCGGGGAGGAGGAAGGAGGGGAGGGAGGGCGGGGAGGAGGAAGGAGGGGGAGGGAGGGCGGGGAGGAGGAAGGAGGGGAGGGCGGGAGGAGGGAGGAGGAAGGAGGGCGGGGAGGAGGGAAGGAGGGGAGGGAGGGAGGGCGGGGAGGAGGAAGGAGGGGAGGAGGGAGGGCGGGGAGGAGGAAGGAGGGAGGGAGGGAGGGCGGGGAGGAGGAAGGAGGGAGGGAGGGCGGGGAGGGAGGAAGGCGGGGAGGAGGGAAGGAGGAGGAAGGAGGGGAGGGAGGGCGGGGGAGGAGGGGAGGGAGGGAGGGAGGGGAGGAGGGGGGGTGGAATGGGGGGGGAGGGAGGGAGGAGGGGAGGGACGGGCGGCGGAGGAGGGGAGGGAAGTGGGTAGGGGGGAGGCAGGGTACGGAGGAAGAGAGGGGAGGGGAGGGAGGGGAGGGAGGAGGGGAGGAGGGAGGGGTGGGAGGGTGGGGAGAAGGATAGGGAGGGTGGGAGGGAGGGGTGGAAGGGGAGGGGGGACTTTCCGGGGACTTCAATGCGGCGGCGGTGGCCCGCGCACGGCCCTCTGGGAGAATTCCCCTACGGCACATGCGCACCGGTAGATGTAAATAATTGAAACAAATATTGATGGTTTTTTATTCCTAATCCGCTCCCGGCAGAATCTCTGTTCCTGCTCGATTCGGGAATGGCGCTTCTTTTATTTTAAAATTGTGTTTTTTAAATCTGACCCGCGCGGTGCCGTCTGGAAGAACACAGCGCGCAGGCGCGGCCCCGCCCCGGGATATAAATATGGATTTAATTTTGATTGGGTTCCTGGCGGGGTTTCCGGCTGGGAATTTCTCTCACTTTCCCCATTGCTCAACACTCACTCCTTCCTTTTAATTTAAAACAAACGGCGGGGGAGGGTGGAGGGGCCCCAGTGACGTCACTGCAAAATGGCGGTGGCCCCGCCCCTCCACAGGCCCCGGATGTTCCAGCAACGAGCAGCTGCTAGGCAGGAGGTGACACTGGGAGGAGCAGCAGCTGCAGCACCGGCCGGGAGGGTTACAGCGGACCCTGGTGGCCGGGAGGAGAATTAGAAGCAGCGCCGTCTCTGCCCAAAGGCTTCCCCAGTTCAGCTGCTCAGAGGCTCTGGGACCCTCCTCAAATTCCCCACCCCCCTCACCCTCCATCCTCACCCCCTCACCCTCTCCCTGTCCCCCCGTCCCTGACAAGATTCATTCCCCTCCCCCCCATTGCCCCAGTCTGTATTCCAGCCTTTATTGAACCCACTCAGCTCCCGGATACTTTACCCCGTTCGATATTACAATTCAAACATTATCATCTCTCCAATTTCAGATTTCTCCCAGACCCTCACACACAGACTGGGGAAATTCCCCGCTCCGACTCTCAGTAACTTTGACAAGTGCACCATAGAAAGCGTTCTTTCTGGTTGTCTCACAGTTTGGTCTGGGATCCTGCTCTACGTCTGAGCTCCTGTTCCGACCGATTCAGGAACAGCTTCTTCCCAGCTGCCGTCAGACTTTTGAATGAACCGATCTTGTATGAGTTCACCGGAGTGCATTGCTACCCCCGAGCTATGACTGGAACAGGACATTTCACACTCTCTCCTTCTCTATGAACATTATGCTCTGTTTGTTTAGTGCATAAGAAGCAACACTCTGTATGTTAATACATGTGACAATAATAAATCAAATCAAAAGATAAATCATCGGTTAAACTCCCAGTGATGAGAAAGTGACTGGAAGCTGGATCTGAATCTCCTGTTGTTCGGTGAACCAGTACAGACCAACCTGTGACATTGACATGTACATAAGAACATAAGAAATAGGAGCAGGAGTAGGCCATCTAGCCCTTCGAGCCTGCCCCGCCATTCAATAAGATCATGGCTGATCTGTGGTAGCTCAGTTCCACTTTCCCGCCCTCTCCCATAACCCTTAATCCCCTCTCTTATCAAGAACCCATCAACCCGCTTCTTAAAAATATTTAGCGAGGCAGCCTCCACCACTTCAACGGGCAGAGAATTCCAGAGATTCACCACCCTTTGAGTGAACCCTTTGAGTAATCAATGACTTTATCAGCTGAGTTTTATTGTTAACCTCAAGGCCTTTGCCACATTTAGAAATTAAAAGAATTTGTGTTGCTGAACCCAGGGCTGAGCTGCTGACGGTTTCTAAGGCTCTGCTCAGACTACCTTTGGAATATTGTGAGTACATTCGGGTCTGTATCAAAGACAGGATGTGCTGGTCCTGGAGAAGGTCCAGGAGCGGTTCACAAGGATGATCCCGGGAATGAAAAGCTGGACGTTGGAGGAGTGTTTGAGGACCCTGGGTCTGTACTCGGAGTTTAGAAAGATGAGGGGGGTCCTCATTGAACCATACAGAATACTGAGAGGCCTGGATAGAGTGGACATGAGGAAGATGCTTCCATTTGTAGGAGAGACTGCAGCAGGCAACGGTGCAGAGGGACCTCAGGGTCCTTGTGCATGAGTCGCAAAAACCCAGCTTGCAGGTGCAGCAGGTGGTCAGGAAGGCGAATGGGATGCTGGCCTTCATAGCGAGGGGGATTGAATATAAAAGTAGGGAGGTCTTGCTGCAGCTGTATAGGGCATTGGTGAGGCCGCAGCTGGAGTACTGTGTGCAGTTTTGGGTGCCGCACCTGCGCAAAGATATTTTGGCCTTGGAGGGAGTGCAGAGGAGGTTTACTAGGCTGATACCGGAGTTGAGGGGGTTGAGCTATGAGGAGAGGCTGAATAAACTGGGCTTGTACTCGTTAGAGTTTAGAAGAATGAGGGGAGATCTCATTGAGACGTATAAGATGATGAATGGGATGGATAGGATAGAGGTGGAGAGGCTCTTCCCGCTCAGAAAGGACAGTAGGACTAGGGGGCACAGCCTCAAGATAAAGGGGGGGCGGTTTAGAACGGAGTTGAGGAGGAACTTCTTCACTCAAAGGGTGGTGAATCTCTGGAATTCTCTGCCCGTTGAAGTGGTGGAGGCTGCCTCGCTAAATATTTTTAAGATGCGGGTTGATGGGTTTTTGATAAGAGAGGGGATTAAGGGTTATGGGGAGAGGGCGGGAATGTGGAACTGATCCACTTCAGATCAGCCATGATCTTATTGAATGGCGGGGCAGGCTCGAAGGGCTAGATGGCCCACTCCTGCTCCTATTTCTTATGTTCTTATGTTCTAACCTATCAACTAATTATAAGTGCCTCTATTGGCTGGTAGGATCAGCACTGGGTGTCTTGATGTCTTGCTAACCTCCCGCCCTCAGGAAGATCAGACTCAATCTTGGGTGGAGTCATTTTCCCATGAGCAGCTCTGCTGGGGCTATTCCGGATGTTGAATGAGGGGATGGGGGAGTGGGGAGGGGGGTGTTTGTCCTGTAATTGAAGATGAATCTGGATGGTTGGAGTCCAAGGAGGCTGTGGGCTTTTTTCTCTTTCTTTTGAACCTGTTTTTACTCTGGGCCGCTGTCTCTCCCAGGCTATAGGATGATGGGTAATATGAGACTATCCTAACGTGTCAAATTCTGTTTAACTTCATCTAATGCACAAACTCCTGACTGATGAAGGGTGGTCCATTTTCAGAACAGCTGTAGGATCCCGGGTGTGGAGAAAGAAGTGTGAAGTTTCTCCACTCTGTTCCTTGTGTTTGATTTACTCACCCTGTGTATTTGGCCATTCATTTTGTATCAGCATCTCCCATTACCAGGAACATGGGCCCCAGGAACGGTCCAGCACGGTCCATGTACAGTCACGTCTACGGCCATCCTGCTCATTCCCAAGTGTGAAGAGCGGTGACTGGTAATAGTTCTGCCCTTGTTGATATTACCCACACTGACCCACGAGTAAATATCTGTATCCATACCTGGCCACCAGACATGGGAACTGGGAGGATCTTCAGTTTGCCACTCCTGGGTGGCCATGGTAAAGTTCAGCCAGGATGGGATGGTGAAGCTGGCTCAGGATGATACTCCTGAACCCCAGAGGAGTGTGTCCTCTTCCCCAGTCAGCTGCTCTTTGCCCCTCCAATATGGGTGTAATTCAGGCTGTAACGGCCTTTTGGATTCCCCATCTCCACTCGCTGATTCAGTTTATTGGGGACTGGGTAATTTTGTGTTCACAGCCAAATATTATTAGCAGCCACTGGGAGAGTTTTGAAAAAGTTCATCATTACCGTCTGTTCCATTGGGAGTAAAATAAGTTTTTATTAATCATCACCAACGCAAGGCATCTGCCTGAGTGACTCAGCCTCTGGAGGGGGTGTTCCAATCGATAATGGAAGGCAGACAGTCATAAAACCCCCAGCTGGAATTGCGTCAATGTTATGGGCTGTCCCACCATGCAGGAACTTCTGGAATTTCTTTGCCCAAAATATCTCCATAGACGAGGTGTGACAGTGGTTAGCGCTGCTGCCTCATAACGCCAGATACCAGGGTTCAATTCCTGGTTTGAGTCACTGTCTGTGTGGACTCTGCACATTCTTCCTGAGGAACCGGCAGAGAGGGGAGTGATTTTGGAGAGGAGAGCTGGATGGTAAGCTGAGTTTTTGATTTTTAACTTACTTTTTTCGAGCTTTTGTTTCAGAGCAGCCGGAAATCGGTCTTGGGGAGACCTGGGTAATTGTGTTTTAACCAATAAATCTGAACAGTGAGGAAACCCGAGACACTGAACACGGACTGTCTCCCAGCCTCCCTCCTCCTCTAACCTAAAACAAACACTCGGTGCTGGGAAAAGATAAGCTTTTCCTTTCTTCTTCCTTTTTCTACTTCAACTTATCTTGTTGTGAGTTTGGGTGGAGCGGATGGCACTTTGGGCAGTTCACTGCTCCTCCAGCAGGATGTGGAGGTGAGGGACTCCATTAGTGACCCTGCTGACTTCACCTGCGGGAGGTGCACCCACCTCCAGCTCCTCAAACACCGCCTGAGGGAATTGGAGCTGGACCTGGATGACCTTTGGATCATTCGGGAGGCAGAGGGGGTGATAGATAACAGTGTCATCGATGAGTGTTCCTTCTCTCTCTTGTAGAGAGATGGAGGGAGAGAACAGAGTCTGAGTGGTTTGTCTGTAAAGTTTTGTTGGGGGATGTTGAAAATGTGAACTCTGGCCTTCATTTTCAGTCTATCTGTGCTAGTGGGGTCTACTGCGTGTGACACATACTGTTGGTGTCTTGGTGGCAGTGGGTACACAGAATGGAAATCCTGGTTAACAGTGGTGGGAATCAAACTGTGATCAGTGCTAACCACCGTGCTGCTATTGTGTTTGGGATCCATGGTTGAGTGGTTATAGTCGACAAGATTAAGGTGTACAAAAGTCTGAGGAACATCGATTGGGTGGGCAGGAAGGAACTTTTCCCTTTAGTAAACGAGGTTAATAACCAGGGGGCATAGATTTAGGGTAAGTAGCAGGAAATGTAGAGAGGATTAGAGGAAATACATTTTCACTATCCAGTCGCTTCACACCAATGCCATGGTTAAGAAACCCCACCAATGCCTCTACTTTCTCAGGAGGCGAAGGAAATTTGCCATGTCCGCTATGACTCTCACCAGCTTTTACAGGTGCACCGTAGAAAGCATCCTTTCTGGTTGTATCACAGCTTGGTCTGGGCTCCTGCTCTGTCCAAAACCGCGAGGATTTACAAAGAGTTGTGAATGTAGCTCAGTCCATTCTGCAAACCAGCCTCCCATCCATTAACTCTGTCTACTCTTCCCGCTGCTTCAGAAAAGCAGCCGGGATAATCAAGGACAACATACACCCTGGACATTCTCTCTTCCACCTTGTTCCGTTGGGAAAAAGATACAAAAGTCTGAAGTCACACACAATGGACCTCCCTCATATTAAGTTGATCTTTCTTTACATGCTAGTTGTGATTGTAACACTACATTCTGTAACCTCTCCTTTCCTTTCTATGAGCGGTATGCTTTGTCTCTATAACACACAGGAAACAATATTCTTCACTGTATAATACTATTTAAGGACCCAATGACTCTGGACATTCTCTCTTCCATCTTCTGTCGGGGAAAAAGATACAAAAGTCTGAGGTCACGTACCGACCGACTCAAGAACAGCTTTTTCCCTGCTGCTGTCAGACTTTTGAATGGACCTACCTTGCACTAAGTTGATCTTTCTCGACACCCTCGCTATAACTGTAACACTACATTCTGCACTCTGGTTTTCTTCTCTATGAACAGTATGCTTTGTCTGTATAATGGACAAGAAACAATACTTTTCACTGTATACTAGTACATGTGACAACAATAAATCAAATCAAATCAGAACCTTCTACACTTAAGAATTAAGATAACTATTTGAAAGACCTCAGCATACAAGCTGTGGGAAAACACAATTAAAAGGGACACGTGTTTCAGAAGAAGCACAGACACAACTCTTTCTGCATTGTAGTATCTCATACACACAATTCCAAATCAAACTTCTCCTTTTGTTAATTTTATAAACAATCCACTCAGAATGTGTTCCCTTCCTCCACCTCTCTACAAGAGAGAGAAGGAACACTCATCAATGACACTGAGCAGTTACTGAAAGTAACACTCGGTGCCAGCTTCCTGCTCAGAAGAGAACACTAGAAATCCTCCTCATGGATTGTGAAACCACACACTTTAGAAACACATTTCTCTAGGAAAACACTATAGAAATGATTCCTAAGAGTATAATCTCACTGACAAACACACAGAAACTCAGCTGCCAATACCACAGATACACATCACACTCACGGGCTGCATCTCTCATTTATCGATTCTGTTATTTACATTTTTGCTAATTAATTCCTCTACAATTATACACCAAATTAAATATACAAAAACAGATTATTTTTCCAAATGGAACATTGAAACCATCAGATTTGTAAACTCTCATTTCCATAATATATTCAATCCACTATCAAAAGTTAACATATGTGTCACTCAGAACACACAGACTGTATCATTGTCTAACTCTTCATAAAACACAGCAACTAACTCCCTGTCAGTGTGAATCAGACTGTAAACTTGGTGTTATATATGACCCTGAGATGAGTTTCCAACCACATCTCTGGATCATAAGTGAGACAGCCTTTTCCCACCTCCGTAACATCTCTCATTGTTTTACAGAAATAGACTTTATTCCTCAAATATCTGAAAAGACATCACAAACATTCGAAAATGGACATACATTGAGTGCAATAATATTCAGGTTTTCTGCACAGATCATGTTGCACTCTGAGTGCTTCAAAACATTCAAAGGGACATAACAGACATTTCAAAATGGTCATTACAAAGAGTGTAACATCTCCCTCCTCAGTCCCTGCCTTAGTTTATCTGCCACAGAAACACTCTTTCCTGTCTTTATCACCTCTTGGTTATATTCCAGCACATTCCAGGTTAGCCTCGCACTTTTACTTCTCTGTATTTTTGTGATCAGAGACTCAGCTGCCAATGTCGTCACTCACACCAGTGGGAGGGAAACCTTGCTTAAGGAAAAAGGCAGACTTGGCTAGAACAGTAGTTAGCACTGCTGCCTCACAACGCCAGGGACCCAGGTTCAATTCCAGTCTTGGGTGACCGTGTGGAGTTTGCACATTCCCCCAGTGTCTCCATGGGTTTTCTCCAGGAGCTCCAGTAGGACAAAAGGAGGCCATTCAACCCATCAAGTCTGTACCAACTCTCTAACAGACCCCACTCTAACACCGCACATTTACCATGAATAATCATTCTAACCTGCATATCTTTGGACATTAAGGGGCAATTTAGCATGGCCAATCCCCCTAACCGGCACATCTGTGGACACTAAGGGACAATTTACCGTGGTCTATCCCCCTAACCTCCACATCTTTGGGACAGTAAGTGACAATTTACCATGGTCTATCCCCCTAACCTCCACATCTTTGGGACACTAAGGGACAATTTATCATGGTCTATCCACCTAACCTACACATCTTTGGACACTAAGGGACAATTTACCGTGGTCTATCCCCCTAACCTACACATCTGTGGACACTAAGGGACAATTTACCATGGTCTATCCCCCTAACCTACACATCTGTGGACACTAAGGGACAATTTACCATGGTCTATCCCCCTAACCTACACATCTTTGGACACTAATGGATAATTTAGCACAGTCAATCCCCCTAACCTACACATCTTGGGACACTAAGGGACAATTTACCGTGGTCTATCCCCCTAACCTACACATCTTTGGGACACTAAGGGACAATTTACCATGGTCTATCCCCCTAACCTACACATCTTTGGGACACTAAGGGACAATTTACCATGGTCTATCCCCCTAACCTACAGTGGGGATTGATTGTTTGCACCTGAGTGCTTGCCTTTGGAGAGAGAGAGAGAGCCATTGCTGCTGTGCGGGGGTGAGGGGAGTGAGGGGAGGGGGGTTGTGTCTGGAGGATTCTCCCACACAATTCCCAACTTCTCACCAGAAGGTCTCAGCTGACAATGTCTTCACTCTCACACCAGTACTCCGAATTGATGGAGGGGGGGAAACACTCCTAATTGACGGGGGTTTGGATTGTGGTGTGTGTGTGGGGGGGTGGGGGGGGGTCTGCCGGGGTGGTTAGCAGGGGGTCTGCAATGGGTGTTCAAGGAGGCTGGGCTTCGGGGGTTCCCCTGCAGAATAGGAATCGGTTTCAGGTTTGTGTTGTGCCGGTTGGTAAGAGTGTGGATCCGGAATGGATCCGAGGAAGGTAAAGTGGGATTTGGTGATCGAGTTGGGCGCGCAGTTCATTCATGGAATTAAATTGTTGGGCCGCCTGACTGGGCTGTGGAACCGGATCTGCTCCCAAATCGGGTGTCGGTAAAGGGGCAATCTGCTGGGTTTCGGGTGCAGCTCGCGTTACAGGCCCAGCGCCCGAATATACCACGATTTCGCACCCAAAAATGGGCGTGAATGTTTGGTAAAATCGGCCCCTAACAGTGGCCAATATCTGCAGCGAGGAGGAGAAATGATCAGAATCTGAGAGCAATGCTCCATCATCTGTTACATAAGAACATAAGAAATAGGAGCAGGAGTAGGCCATCTGGCCCTTCGCGCCTGCCCCGCCATTCAATAAGATCATGGCTGATCTGTCGTGTCTCAGTTCCACTTTCCCGCCCTCTCCCCATAACCCTTAATCCCCTCTCTTATCAAAAACCCATCAACCCGCGTCTTAAAAATATTTAGCGAGGCAGCCTCCACCACTTCAACGGGCAGAGAATTCCAGAGATTCACCACCCTTTGAGTGAAGAAGTTCCTCCTCAACTCCGTTCTAAACCGCCCCCCCTTTATCTTGAGGCTGTGCCCCCTAGTCCTACTGTCCTTTCTGAGCGGGAAGAGTCTCTCCACCTCACTGTTTGCTCACTGACTTCTGCCTCTCACCCCAATACACACCTCACTGACCACAGATACACACCCTGCTGACCACACCTGTGGTCAGAGAACTCCCCCCCCCGTCTGCCACCCCCCGCCGAAGGAAACCCCCGGCACCCCTCAATCGCTGGCTTCCTCCCTTCCTGGACTGCTCCCAATGCAGAGAGGTAACAGGATCCCCCAAGCCTACCAATTGCAGTGAAGCCCCCCCAGCCCCCCCCCCACACATTTTGTCCCCAATCCTTAGCGCTGCCTAATTCTCATTGGGCATTAGCAGGGTGCCCCCTTGGCATTGCACTTTGCCCCTTGTGCAGTGCCTGGTGGCACGGAGCAGCACTGCCAGGGTGTCCACCCCCAGGGCACCAGCCCCCAGCACCTGCCCTTTGGGGGGGTCCCCTGTTAGCTCACCTCCGTTCCAGGGGGGTGTCCCGCTCGCTCCCCGAATGTAGGGAGCTAGTCCCAACATTGCCAGATTGAAATCCTCCTGCTGGGGTAGGAGATTCAATCAGGGTCTGAAAGGTCCCGATAATTAACACATTAACAGATATAAAATACACACAGGAAAGATTGAAATGCCTTCCCTGCCGTCCCGCCTGTTTCCAGCCTGCTCTGGCAGGCGACTGTTCTCCGGATCAGGGAGATGTGGATGTGTTCCCGGCGTATCCCTGCTCATGGACGCAAATCTCCCACCACAACCTGCCAGAGAAATTACCGCTGGCAATGGGGGAACCGCAGCCCTCATGTTCACCCCAGCCAAATTCAAATCGCAGAATTTCTCATCCAGGCGGCCTTTATTAAACACTGAGCAGATTCCGAACTGGATTATAACGCTACATTATCAATTCGTAACAGCCCCAAACGTTTGTTGTTTCATTTTGCATTTTGGCCTCAGTGTGAGGATTGGTTGTTTCACTCCCCCGACACTCTGGGAAGCTTTTATCAAAACAAACCTCATTTCATAGCACAGCTCAACTGTGACAAATGGATTAGCTTAACAATGAACATTTGAACAACACTTACGCATGGCAAGATACAATTCTTAAATGCTAACACATGCCTATGAGTTCCAATTCCAGCGATATTACTCCTAAACACTTTAGACCCACTTCTCCCATTAGCTCCTCCCATTAGCATATCACTCGGGTTCTGTTAATTAAACAAATCAAAACACAAATCTGAAAGCCTAGGGAAATCTAAGGAAACACATTAATCCAGCATAAATCAAGCACCACATGTAAGTATCCTATTCGGCACTCAGCAAAACTGAGCAGGGGCGGGGAAACTACACCCTGCAAACTGAAACGTCACAGCTTTTCCCCTTGGTGTTTTCAGAGTAGGGTTTTATCAGGTTGATAAAAGGAAAAACAAAATGATTGGGCAGACACTTACACAGAGAAATCATTTCAATGATGTTTGGGTCGTTAGAGAGAGGTAGATTTCTCTGTGCTTCTTTTTCTCTCTGGATCTGCCAGGAAATATACCTGAAGATGGTTGTATTGGAGTCAGAGGACAGGTGTCTTTAGAATATAGAATATAGAACATTACAGCACAGTACAGGCCCCTCGATGTTGTGCCAAGTTATGTCCAATCCCAAGATCAAACTAACCCACTCCCTATCATTCTGGTGTACTCCATCTGCCTATCCAGTAACCGCTTGAACATTCCTAAAGTGTCCGACTCCACTATCACAGCAGGCAGTGCATTCCACACCCCAACCACTCTCTGAGTGAAGAATCTACCTTAGACGTTCCTCCTATATCTCCCACCATCAACCTTATAGTTATGCCCCCCTAGTAACAGCTACAGCCACCTGAGGAAATAGTCTCTTCATGCCCACTCTATCTATCCCCCTCATCATCTTATAAACCTCTGTTAAGTCGCCTCTCATCCTCCTCCGCTCCAAAGAGAAAAGCCCCAGCTCCCTCAACCTTTCCTCATAAGCCCTACCCTCCAAACCAGGCAGCATCCTGGTAAATCTCCTCTGCACTCTCTCCAATGCTTCCACATCCTTCTTATAGTGAGGTGACCAGAACCGAACACAATATTCCAAATATGGTCCCACCAAGGTCCAGTATAGTTGCAGCATAACCCCACAGCTCTTAAACTCAGAGTTAATAAACGCTAACACACTATAAACCTTCTTCACGTCTCTATCCACTTGAGTGGCGACCTTCAGAGATCCGTGTATATCAACCCCAAGATCTCTCTGTTCCTCCACATTCCTCAGAACCCTGCCATTGACTCTGTAATCCGCATTCAAGTATGTCCTACCAAAATGTATCACCTCACACTGTATATATACAAAGCGGCTAAGAGGCTGGGAGTCCAGTATCCACATGAGCTGATTTATTTGTGTTAAGAGGAATGTATGTTGGGGGAATTATTGCTTACATTGACACTATAGAGAGAGCTACTTCTGAAGTATTGTATGTTATGTTTCGAAGTGTTTATATTGGTGAAATACATGCTAATATTTTTGTTATATTTTAGCTGTCTTGTTCAATACAATATTTTTCAATAAATTTGTCCAAGTGGGTCAATCCAATAATACCTGGAGTGAAATGCTTTGCAATATACTTGATAGTTTCTGATCTGGTCCTCAAATAATTGAAGGCTGTTACAGGATTAGAATCCATAACTCACTTGTTGAGTTTTGGGTTATTGGACTCAAATACAGAGAATGGTGAGCACTCCCATTTGCTTTTTTGGTGTTGAGTTCGATTTGTTTAGAGATCCTTGTAGGATACTGGGTATTTCAGAGGCTACATATTTTCTGGGTGTGGAAGAAATTACTGGTCATGGTTTACAAAAGTTGGTTAAAAAAAGTTTATTTAGGCTTTCATTAATACTGCCATAAAGTTACTGTAAAAATCCCCTAGTTACCATCCTCTGGCACCTGTTTGGGGATACTGAGGGAGAACTGAGCTTGGCCAATGCACCAAACCAGCACATCTTTCAGACTATGAGAGGAAACCAGAACACCCAGAGGAAACCCACGAAGTCACAGGGACAACATGCAAGATCCTCACAAATAGTGACCCAAACCAGGATTTGAACCCAGGTCCCTAGCTCCATGAGGCAGCAGCGCCAATGTACCACCCAGTGAAACAGACCTTGTGAATTGTCAAATGAGCTGCAGTTGACATTAGCTGAACGATTGAGGAGAGTGGAGATAATTGCAGTGATAGCTTAGCATTTGAAGTGGCCAGAAAGCCACAGTTGGGATCATTGGAAATGCCTGGAATTCAATTACAAATGAAAGAGCCTGAATGGCAAGAGGAAAGGAAATAGAAAAATAGCAGTGGCAGAACACAAAGTGAGAGACAGCCAGGAAAGGGGAGAAGGGAGAAAATCTGAACTTGGCACGGAACTTGAACTGAAAAGTGAATGTCTACATAAAATGATGGAAAGATGGGTAAAAGTTGGGAACTGTGATGAGGTCAGTGAGGAAGCAGAAACAGATCAGAAACATGGGTCTGGTGGGGGGTGTTTGAATAGGTTCAGGCATTAGAAAGGTAGATTAAGAAGAGCACAGACGGGGTAAATAGGATCGGCCAGGGAGCATTTTGAATGTGAAAGGACCACCACTGTCAAAGCTAAACAGATGCAAATGAATGCAGAGCCTGTCAGTAGATGTGGTGGAGTTATTTCAATATTTTATTAAATGAGGATTGCCCACAGATTTACACTCAGATCAAGGATCAAATTTTACATCGAGATTATTCAGGAAAGTTCTGGACAGCTTGGCAGGAAAACAATTTTAATTAAAATTGTCCCATCACGGGGTTTATTGGTTTAGTGGCATCGAACTTACTTTGTTGGTGGCACATAGTGAGAATTATCCAGAGGATTACAATAAAGGAATTCTATCGTCGTTTTGTTTTACAATGAGGGGTGCGTCTAACTGAGAGGAAGAGGAGAGATCAGAATCAGGAACATTGGGCTGGAATGTCCAGCAATGGATTCTTCACCGTCAAAGTCCTGGGATTCTCTCCCTGTTGGTATTGTGGGTAAAAACACAGCAGGCCGACTGCAATGATTCAGGAAGGCAGCTCCCCACCACCTTCCCAAAGGCAACTAGGGCTGGGGAAGTAAATGCAGGCTTAGCCAGCCAAATCCATGATCCACGAATAACAACAAACAAACAAAGAACAAAGAACAGCTCAGGAAAACAGGCCATTCAGCCCTCCAAGCCTGCACCGCTCATTGGTCCAACTAGACCATTTGTTTGTATCGCTCCATTCCCAGCCTGTTCATGTGTCTATCCAGGTAATTCCTAAATGATGCCAGTGTGTCTGCCTCCACCACCCTACTTGGCAGCACGTTCCAGGCTCCCAGCACCCTCTGTGTAAAAAACATCCCTCTGATCTCGGAGTTATACCTCTCCCCTCTGATCTCCGAGTTATACCTCTCCCCTCTGATCTCCGAGTTATACCTCTCCCCTCTGATCTCGGAGTTAGTTATACCTCTCCCCTCTGATCTCGGAGTTAGTTATACCTCTCCCCTCTGATCTCGGAGTTAGTTATACCTCTCCCCTCTGATCTCGGAATTATACCTCTCCCCTCTGATCTCGGAATTATACCTCTCCCCTCTGATCTCGGAGTTATACCTCTCCCCTCTGATCTCGGAGTTATACCTCTCCCCTCTGATCTCCGAGTTATACCTCTCCCCTCTGATCTCCGAGTTATACCTCTCCCCTCTGATCTCGGAGTTATACCTCTCCCCTCTGATCTCCGAGTTATACCTCTCCCCTCTGATCTCCGAGTTATACCTCTCCCCTCTGATCTCCGAGTTATACCTCTCCCCTCTGATCTCCGAGTTATACCTCTCCCCTCTGATCTCGCAATTATACCTCTCCCCTCTGATCTCGGAGTTATACCTCTCCCCTCTGATCTCGGAGTTATACCTCTCCCCTCTGATCTCCGAGTTATACCTCTCCCCTCCGATCTCCGAGTTATACCTCTCCCCTCTGATCTCGGAGTTATACCTCTCCGCTCTGATCTCGCAATTATACCTCTCCCCTCTGATCTCGGAGTTATACCTCTCCCCTCTGATCTCGGAGTTATACCTCTCCCCTCTGATCTCGGAGTTATACCTCTCCCCTCTGATCTCGGAGTTATACCTCTCCCCTCTGATCTCGGAGTTATACCTCTCCCCTCTGATCTCCGAGTTATACCTCTCCCCTCTGATCTCGGAGTTATACCTCTCCCCTCTGATCTCGGAGTTATACCTCTCCCCTCTGATCTCCGAGTTATACCTCTCCCCTCTGATCTCAGAGTTATACCTCTCCCCTCTCACCCCGAGCCTGTGACACCTCGTGATCGTCACCTCCAAATGTATAAAGAAAGAAGTTCAGAATCCGAGACCAATGTGGAATGTCTCAATAATAGGCAGGAGTTTATCGCAGAACTTTGGGTTATTTCTACATTTCACTATCAGATTCCATTTACCATGCAGATGGACACCTCAATGAAGCCAACAGGAAACTGGACCACCTCTGAAAAAAAAACATTGGTGGTGCGTCCGAAAGCTAAAGTCTCACCTTTTGGTAAGACTCCTGCTCTGTCCAAAACTGCAAGAAACTACAAACAGGCACGAGCAAAGCCCAGGCCATCACACAAAGCAGCCTCCCCATCCATTGACATTGTCTCAACTCCTCACTGCCTCATAAACACAGCCAGCATCATCAAGGACTCCATGTACGCAGCACATACTCTCTTCACCTTGTTTCATCAGGAAAACGGCTCCAGTCATGAACCAACCAACTCAAAAACAGCCTTTTGTTTCTGTTTCCATCAGCCTTTTGCGTTCATCTATCTAATGCTATGTTGACTTGTCTCTTTACCCCAACTATGACTGTAACATTACATTCTTTACTCTCTCCTTTCATTCTCCATGTTCTGTCTGTACACCGTGCAAGAAAGAATGTTTTTCACTGTATACTAATACATGTGACAATAATAAATCAAACCAGCTGTCTAAAGGGAGCCCATAACTCTGTTGTACCTGGTTTGAGGGAAATGATTCAGGTCCCTTCTCGGGCTCTGCACAAGTTTCTTCAAATGGGGTTATATTAAAGATTGTAGGGTTTATTTTGCACATTCTGCCCTGGGAGCTTTGCTCGGTGATCTTCAATGTCCTTTTTCTGTTTCCTGAAACACAATTCCTTCATTGGCACCTTTCAGTTGAATGTTCTCCCCAACACCAAAAGCAAGTTCCTGCCCTTGGTGCTGCATCCTGTGTTTGGGGCTTTTTAAGTATCCACTTGCTGCCCTCCATTACAGTTGTTTGCTGCCTCGTTTGCTTTGTGACTGGTTTTGACTCAGGGCTGCACATTTGGAGATTTTTATTTGAAGCCAGTGGGTTTTTGTTGATAGCCTGGCTCATCCTGAATCCTCTGCTCGAAGTTCAGTGGAGCTTGCGATGATCTGCCTCTCGCCGGCTCTGATTCCTCTGGCGGGCGGGAACGGTAACATTCCGGCGTGTAACTTTTGTAGACTGTTTAGTCTTTGGCTGTGTGTTCTGCCAGACCAAACAGTCTCTCAACATTTCTCGTAATGCTCGGCCGAACTCACGGTGCTCAATGTGGCCAGGAAACCTGAGACGGCCTCGGGATTGGCAGGGTTGGGGGAGGGAGTGGGGGCTTTGAGATCGCGTTGAAGGAACGCTTCAAAAGATGTGAGGCTGAATCTTCCTGTCACACCCAGCACAGAAATTGTAATGGACAGGACATTGACCATGCAAAGGTCAGTTGACCTCAAATGAGATTTGATAAACTTGGGGTGATTGTGATGGAGAATCCTGCCCTGGCTGTTAGGAGCATCAGGCCATGTTAAACACCTGATTCAACTGGATGTCCAGTGGTCCTCGAGATATGCAAAAAGTAACATCCTACCTGTCTTCAGTTGGTATCTCATTCGCTACAAAGCGACAGAACAGTGGCACAATGGTTAGCACTGCTGTTTCACAGTGCCAGGGACCTGGGTTTGATTCCGGCCTCAAGCCACTGTCTGTGGAGTCAACAGGTTCTCCCATGTCTGCATGAGTTTCCTCTCCTCTCCAAAGTTGTGCAGGTTATACGGATTGGCCATGCTAAATTGCTCATTACTGCCTCAAGATCTACGTTTCTCCTTGTATCCCGGGATATACAGTTTAGTGGATTTCCACATGCTAAATTTGTCCTTTGTGCCTCAAGATATGTGGGATAGGTGGAATGGCCATGAAACATTGCCCCTTAGTGTCCCAAGATGTCCCAAGTACCCCATAATTTAGGGATATTCATTGGGGTCAATGTGGGGATAGGATCTGTGTGAAAGAGGATCTGTATCAGGATAGGATGTGTATCAAAGAGACAATGCTGACATGATGGGCCTGCTTCTCTTCTGTAGAGTTTCGATGGTTTTCTGTGTGGAGTTTGCACATTCTCACCTTGTCTCCATGGTTTCCTCACACACTCCAAAGATGTGCAGGTGTTAAGTGGATTGACCAAGATAAATTGCTCCTTTGTGCCCCAGTATTTGCAGTTTGGTGGATTGGCCATGCTAAGTTGCCCCTTAATGACAATGAGAATATTTGGGTTAACAGGGATAGGGTCTATTTGGGATTGTTGTTGATCAATGGAACAAATGACCTCCTTCTGCAACTGGAAGGATTCTGAAAAGAAATAATGCAAACTTTCAATACATTAGCTCCAGAATCCACTTCAGGGTCGAATTATTCTAATTTGCTGAACAAATGTGCACTTTTATCTTGCTTCTTCTTATTTTCGATGCTCCAGTCTCTTCACCTTCAATTGTGCTGTGTGATTCCCAATGTTTTGGATGTTTTTTTTATTGGTGCCAGTGTCAAGGGCTGCCCGATAATGCTTCAGAAAAAAAGGCTATATTGACAATAAACCATTAACTATATTGATCAAATGGTCAGACAGAATAACTCTGAAAATGCACAATTCTCCTGCCTGGTTCCAACTGCCAATCCTCCCCTGGCTCGGGATATGTGCCCTCGCAGTCAATTTGCTCAGCATCCCACCTCAACATGCCACAGGATCAGGACCCATCACATGGCCCAAAGGAAATGCCCCCTTAATGGCCACACCACCACGGTTGGCAAGTCACGCATCATCCTGACTTGGAAATATATCGTCTGTCCCTTCACTGTCACTGGGTCCAAATCCTGGGATGCCCTCCCTAACAGCACTGTGGTGGTACCCACTGGACAAACTACAGTGGTTTAAAAAGGAAGCTCATCACTGCCTTCTTAAGGACAGCTAGGAATGCACAATGAATGCTGGGGTTAATCAGCGATACACCCATCCCATCAAATGTATTTTGAAAGAAATGGGAAGATTGAAAGTTTATGTCCAGTGTCTCCACTATTTCCACTTGTCCTGCTCTCAGTGAACCTCCACATTATCCAGGTTGGGTACATGTTCTATTCCATTGTGATGTGAAAAGTGTTGGATTGAATGGGGTTAATTGAAACTGTTTGTTTAGTGACTGGAATTGATGTGAGTCTCCATGGATCTGATTAGTGTGCCTGGGGGTTGGGGGTGGGTATTCCCACTTCTATTAATAAGAGATTCTGTTCAGTGTGGTGTCCCATTGAGTCACGGGAGACACAACGCTGACACTAACAGAGATCGGTGGCTGTGGAGAGACAGGGAGGGAGAGGAGAGATCAGAATCTGGGAATAATGGATTGGAAAGTTCCAACAATGGCTCAGGATCTGGGAACAATGAACCAATATGTTCCAACAATGGATCAGGATCTGGGAACAATGAACCAATATGTTCCAACAATGGATCAGGATCTGGGAACAATGAACCAATATGTTCCAACAATGGATCAGGATCTGGGAACAATGAACCAATATGTTCCAACAATGGATCAGGATCTGGGAACGATGAACCAATATGTTCCAACAATGGATCAGAAAATGGGAACAATGGATTGGAATGTTCTAAAACTGAACAGGAATTTTGCTCTGGGTCTGTTTTACTTATCTCAAGATTGGTTTGGTTCGTTACCATTAACAGTTCGCATCCAATTTGTGCTCTGGGTTATTCAAGGGGTTTACTATCCAATCCTGGCTATTGTTGGTGTCCCTGGTAAGTCTTTATTCTACTTATCATCCATGTTTCATTGTATTACTCTCTTTCTTATTTCAGTTTTGGGAACATGGAATCCATTGACTTCAGTTTCACTCTAAATCTCTGCTCCCTGTCCATTGACTTCATTTCCTGTACCTGAAGCTGGTCCACACTGATGCCACCCCCCATTAACCCTTTGACTTTGAGCTGATTACTCACCCCATATCCCATGCAGCCATATAAAACATTAGTTTGTCCACACTTCGGGTATTGTGTGCAATGTTGTTCACCAAGCTACCTGAAGGAAGAGTTAGCTTTGGAGACAGTGCAAAGAGAGTTCACCAGGATACTACCATTTACCAAAAACTCAACTGAAAAATACTGCTGTGCTAACTCATCTCCTGACTCCATATAGCCTCCCCCCATCTACTTATCATCGATGTTTCATTGTATTACTCTCCTTGTTTCAGGTTTGGAAACATGAAGTTCATTGACTTTCATTTCACATTTAATCTCTGTTCCCTGTCCATTTACTCCATTTCTGTACCTGAAGCTGGTCCACACTGATTACACCCTCCATTGGTGTTGGTTCAGGCTTAATTGGATGAATAGCCTCTTTCTGCCCAAGAGGTTCTATGATAGTTATTTCAATTCTGGGAAAAAGATTCGGACTCTCAAACCTAACTCCGCTTTCATAGATTTATGGCCTTCTATCAGATCTCCCCTCAGACTCTGCCGTTCCACCCTAGTTTGTCCAGCCTCTCCTTATTGTTTCGACCTTCTAATCCAGGCAGCATTCTGGTATATATCTTCTCCACCCCCTCCAAAATCTCCACATCCTCCCTGTAATGTGCAACTTCATCAACAGGGACAGAGTGGAAAGGTTCGAGAGCTTCATGTTTTCAGATATCCAGATCACTAACAACCTGTCCTGGTCCTCCCATCATTACACAATAGTTAAGAAAGCCTCTATTTCTAAGAAGACTAAAAAAACTGGCATGTCAGCTACGACTCTCACCAACTTTTATAGATGCACCATAGAAAGCATTTTTTTTCCGATGTATCAGAGCTTGGTCTGGCACCTGTTCTGTCCAGGACCGCAAGAAACTACAAAGTATCAGGAATGGAGCCAAATCCATCAGGCAAACCAACCTTCCATCCATTGACTCTGTCTACATTTCCCCTGCCTCGGGAAAGCAGCCAGAATTATCAAGGTCTCTCATACCCTGGACAATCTCTCATCCACTTTCTTCCTTTGGGAAAAAGTTACAAAAGTCTGAGCTCGCGTACCAATTGACTCAAGAACAGCTTCTTCCTTGTTGCTGTCAGACTTTTGAATGGACCTACCTTGCATTAAGTTGATACTTCTCCACAGCCTAGCTATGACAGTAGCATTATATTCTGCATTATCTCCTTTTTCCCTCTATGGACAGCATGTTTTGTCTGTATTGCTCACAAGAAAAAATACTTTTCACTATAGAATCATAGAACCCTACAGTGCAGAAAGAGGCCCTTCGGCCCATCGAGTCTGCACCGAACACAATCCCACCCGGCCCTACCTCTATATCCCTACACACTATACCCACTAATCCCTCTAACCTCCGCTAACCTGGGCACTAAGGGGTAATTTCTTAGCATGGCCAATCAACCTAACCCACACATCTTTGGACTGTGAGGGGAAACCGGAGTACCCGGAGGAAACCCACACAGACACGAGGAGAATGTGCAAACTCCACACAGACAGTGTGGAGCTTATGTTAACTATATGTTAATACATGTGACAATAATAAATCAAATCAAATCAACTAGAATTGAAGGTTTTTTTTTGTTTTACCAATCTGCCTGTACTGGTCATCAGACCACCTGACAGTGGAAACATTATGGGTGCAATTATCCAGCCGTCCACACCCGGAGAGCACATAATCCTACTTGTGGTCAACGGACCTTTGCATGATCCATGTCCCATCCATTATGGATTGAGTGTAGGACATGACGGAAAAATTCCACTGATGTCTTCAATTCATTTATTGAAAACATTTACAATGTTGAAAACCTCCACCAAATATTCTTCTCTGCTCTATGGAGAATAAGTCCAATTTCTCTCATCTCACCAGGTCGCTGTATAATCCGTCCTCCCTGGAACAATTCTAGTCAATCTCTTCAGTATCCTCCTTACAGTCTCTCCATCCTTCACAAAGTGTGGAGTTCAGTATTGGACACAGTATTCCATGTGGGATCAAAGTAGACTTTTATTGACGTTTACCGTAAACTACTTCTGAATAGTTCTAATATTGCCAGATGTATTAGTGTACAGTGAATGGCATTGTTTCTTACAGTATACAGACACAGCTTCATGGAGAAGGAAAGCATAGAGCGCAGAATGGAAAAGCACCTGGAAACAGAGAAAAGAGCTGATGATTCGAGCTCTGATGATCCTTTGTCAAAGTTGCTTGGTTTCAAGATTCCAGCATCCACAGTATCCACTTTTATAAAGGGGGTGTGGATTCTAATGAGACAGTTATAACTAGGACAAAGATCAACTTCATATATGGTAGGTCCAAGATTTTCTTGACTCGGTTGGTGCGTGTCTCCAAACTTCTTGTATTTTTTTCCCTGACGGGAGAAGATGGAAGAGTATATGTCCAGGGTGCGTGGTGTCCTTGATCATGCTGGTTGTTTTTCAGAGCAGTGGGAAGTATATTCAGAGTTAAAGGGTGGGAGTCTAATTTCTGTGATGGACAAGGCTATATTCACCAATTGTGTAGTAATTGCAATCTTGGACAAAATAGGAGTCATAACAAGCTGTAATACCATCAGAAAGAATGTTTTCTATGTTATTAAAGTTGGTAAGAACTGTACATATCAAAATTCATTAACCTCCTGAGAAAGGGATCCAGTTCATAGCTCCTTGAAAGTGGAGTCACAGGTGGACAGATTGGTGCCCAAGGAATTGATGCACTTTGTGAATGAGAATGTCACCGTGGAGGGACCAGAATGTGTTGTCGGTGAACTGGCAACCTAGAAACTGGAAGGTCTCTTGTATGTGTAAACACATTGATATTACAAGTGGGAAATGGTCATTCAGCGCCTCATGTCTGCACTGCTATTCATGGCTAATCTGATCATAAACTCACATTCCTGCCAATCCCTGATAACCTTTCCACCCCATTCATCAAAATACTCCAAAGGTTCTGCTCCCACCGTTTTGAAGGTGTGACCAAGCAAGTAGATGATGATAGTGCAGTTGACGTTAGATTTTCACAACGCCTTTGACAAGATACCACATGGTAGTTCATTGCATGAGGTTAAATATCACAGGATCGAGGGTGTGGTGGCCAGTTGGATTCAAAATTGTCTCGACTAGAGAAAACAGAGCGTGGCTTTTCAAACTGGTGGCCTGTGACCAGTGATGTGCTTCAGAGATCGCTGCTGGGACAACTGGTTTTTGTATCAATAATGTGGATGAAAATTAAGTCAGCGTGGTTAGGAAGCTTGCAAATGAGATCAAGAATGGTGGCATAGTGGACAGTGAAGAATGATATCTCGGATTGCAGTGGGATCTTGCTCAATTGGGCCAATGGGCTGATGAATTGCAGATGGAGTTTATTTTGGGTCAATGTGAGATGATGTATTTTGCCAGATCGAATCAGGGCAGTTAATGGTAGGGCATTGGCAATTAGATCTAATGGTACAAAACATAACTCTTTGAAAGTGGAGTCACAGGTAGCCAGAGCGGTGAAGAAGGCATTCGGCATGCTTGGTTTCATTGGTCAGAACATTGAGTACACGAGTTGGGACATCTTGTTGAACTTACACAAGGCCTTGGTTAGGCCACACTTGGAATATTGAATACAGTTCTGGTCATCCTATTATCGAAAGGATAATATAAAATACAAGAATGCAGAATCTATTTATTAGGAAGCTACCTGGACTTGATGGGTTGAGTTATAAGGAAAAGATGGATAGACTGGGACTTTTTCCCCTTGGAGTGAGGAGGCTGAGGGGTGATCTAACACTAGAGGGCATAGATTAAAGGTGAGGGGGAAGATACAAATGGGTCAAAAGGGGCAATTGTTTAATCCTGAGGGTGGTGGGTGACTGAAATGAGCTGCCATAGGTAGTAGTAGGGACGGATTTGTATTTTTAAAAGCATTTAGACAGTTACATGGATAAGATGGGTATGGAGGGAAACTCCTAGCATTTTTTGATTTTTTAATATAATTTTACAAAAACTGGCTTCACAATACCTGGTATATTGGGCAGATAAATTGCAAATGGAATTTAATCCTGATAAAGGTGAGGTGATGCATTTTGGCAGAAATAATGTAGGGGGGGTTATTTGATAAATGGTAGACCTATAAAGAGACCAAAGATGTGCTGTTAGGCTGACTGGTGTAACAAATTGTCCCTAAATTAATTTCCCTCAATGTGGAATGCCATAAGCATAGACAAGGGCCATGGGTGGAGGGGGGACTGGTAATGTTGAAATGGCGGTGCGGGCTCGTTGGGCCGAAGGGCCTGTTTCCCAGGCTGTTTTGTTCTTTTTACTTCGAAATTATGAAAAAAGATGGTATGTTTTTTTTCTGTAGAATTCATTGGATCCCAAGAAATCTTTCTCCCACTTCCTTCTTCGATGGTGGTCTTATAAATTCCTTGATGGCCTTTATCTTCACATTTCCCAGTGCCATCCACCCATATCTGTTGTTGTGCCATGAGATTGTTACTTCCAACTTCACACAATTCTGTTTTTGTCAAGTTTATGACCAACCTTGCCTTCCATAGTCTCTCAAAGAGCTCGATCAGTGCTCCATGTGATCTCTCCATGAATGACTAAAGATCACTAAACATTTACACAGACAGCATCATCAGTCAATCCTGCAACAACTCTCTTCATAAGCCTTTTATTTGCATTTTTCACCCCAAAAGGCATTTTTTTTTAAATTGGTATATCCCGTTTGGGGTTGCAGAGGAAGAAAGTTATTTTGTTGTCCCTGACAAAGGTACTTGCCAGTAACCGCGCAGTATGTTCAGTGTTGTGTTGTAAGGAGCTTGTCTGACTTCTGCCACACAGTCCTCCAGCCTTGGAATTGGATACGAATCAGATTTAGTCACAGCCTGTGACCAGCGGTGTGCCTCAGGGATCGGTGTTGGGTCTACTGTTATTTGTCATTTATTGTAATGATTTTGATGATAAATTAGGAGGCATGGTTTATAAGTTTGCGGATGACATCAAGATTGGTGCCAGTGTGGACAGTGAAGAAGGATATCAAGGATTGCAGTGTGATCTTGATCAATTGGGCCAGTGGGCTGACGAATGGCAGATGGAGTTTAATTTAGATAAATGTGAGCTGATGCATTTTGGTCGATTGAACCAGGGCAGGATTTACTCAGTTAATGATAGGGCACTGGGGGAGTTATAGAATAAAGAGTTCTAGGGGTACAGGTTCATAACTCTTTGGAAGTGGAGGAGTTCAACATGCTTGGTTTCATTGGTCAGAACATTGAATACAGGAGTTGGGACGTCTTGTTGAAGTTGTACAAGACATTGGTAAGGCCACACTTGGAATCCTATGTATCGTTCCGGTCACCCGATGATAGAAATGATATTATTAAACGGAAAAAAAGTGCAGAAAAATAACTAGGACGCTATTGGGACTTGATGATTATTGAGTTACAAGGAGAGGACTTTTTTGGAGAGGAAGTGTAGGAGGCTGAGGGTTGATCATATAGAAGTCTATAAAATAATGAGGGGCATAAATCAGCTGGATAGTCAATATATTTTCCCAAAGGTAGGGGTGTCGAATACAAGAGGGCTTATGTTTAAAGTGAGACGGGAGAGATACAAAAGGGTACGGTGGGGCATTTTTCCACACAGAGAATGGTGAGTTTCTGGAACAAACTGCTAGAGGAAGTTTTAGAGTCAGGTACAATTTTGTCTTTCAAAAAGAGTTTAGAGAGTTACATGGGCATGATGGCTATAGAGGGATAGGGGCCAAACGCGGGCAGTTGGGACCAGCTTACTGGTTAAAAACAAAGAGGTGGCATGAACAATATGGGCCAAAGAGCTTGTTTCTGTGCTGTAAACCTCTCTGTACACTATGACTCTGTAACTCCACCATACCTGACTCTTTCTCTGATACTCCTCAGGGCTTGGCTGTGTCTGTCACTATTTCACCTCCCCGTATATCCCTGGTTGCACCCAATTTTATCTTGTTTGCCAATTCTGCAAGTGTAACATTTTTCAGTCTTTCTAAACTTTTTTTTTGACAAATTTGGGAAGCATTTTCAATCCCTGAAGCCTCTTTAGGAATGTCAAGAGCCATTTCTCCACTTTTGATGAAACCAGTGTATTGTCCTTTAACAGATCTTCCACTTCTCAAAGTTTATTTCAAGATCTAAGACTATTCAAATTTCTATATCTGAGTCTCCAAATCTAATCCAAAGTGAAGGTTGATCTCCTGACTGAGAGTTAACACTCAACCACTCAAATATAAGTAGCTCACTTAGTCAGCTGGTAACAAGTGTGTGTGAGAACGGGCAGATGTCGGGCATCTGCACTACAACAGCTATTAGTGGTTAAATCAAAATAACTACCTGAGACTTTCCCCAAATCCCCCCCCAAAAAAACAAAAAAACAAGTAACACATTATTTATCTAAATAACAGTAAACAGGTTAACTGAACCATGTACAAACTGAATAAAACACTATTCTAATGGAAATCTATTTAGGAAATTAATTAGCATTTCATAGCAAACAATACAACTTTTAATCAAACTCGAAATACAATCTGGTGATATGTTGAGCGATCTTCTTACTTTTTTATCTTTTGTCTTCTTTGCTTCTTGGTACATTTATGTTTGAGTTGAGGTCTTGTTTTAAGACATAAAAATTGCTTTTACACTGACAGAGTTGTAGTCTGTGTGTGTGTTTGTGTGTGTGTGTGTGTGTTTGTGTGTATGTGTGTGTGTGTGTCTGTGTGTCTCTGTGTGTGTGTGTCTGTGTGTGTGTGTGTGTGTGTGTCTCTGTGTGTGTGTGTGTGTGCGTGTGTGTGTGTGTGTGTGTCTTGCTGAGATTTGACACAGTCATTGACAGACAGTCTTCTGGCAATTCTCTGGAGCTGGGAGCTGGTTTTATACCCCCAATGACACACCAAAACCCACCACAACAGGATTGGTTTGCAGGTTATCAAAGCATCAAATTCAAATCCGATAAGCTGCTGCTACTCA
Source organism: Carcharhinus amblyrhynchos (assembly GCF_965287045.1). Lineage (NCBI taxonomy): Eukaryota > Metazoa > Chordata > Chondrichthyes > Carcharhiniformes > Carcharhinidae > Carcharhinus > Carcharhinus amblyrhynchos. Next base: position 305,296 of record NW_027649931.1, on the reverse strand, counting down.
AATCCAATTTTAAATTGATTGATTAAAATTCAAAGCATGTGATGATTCAAATGCTGAAAGGCTGTTGCCAATGCAGCCCTGTTGTTTTTGCCTTTGAAACATTCTTTCACTTTGGGTCTCTCTTTCTGTACTTGCATTTACACATGCATCTCTTTTTGAAACCTAAGTATGAAAAAAAACACCTTTTAAACAGACAATTTTCTAACTTTAAGCATTTTTGCAATCATTTTATAATTCTACAATCACTAACTTCATAACAATAGCACGTAAGGGACAATACTTTTCACTCTATACTAATACACATTAAATAATAAATCAAATCAAATCATCAATTTCTATTTCCCTTACCCCTCAATCCCACTTTTGTCATTGTTTTCCCATTTATTCCACTGCATTAGGGATCTTCCCAGCTGGCATTTCAGTTTCATTGATTCCCAATATATTCACAGGATGATGTAACATTTTGGAAATATCAATAAAACAAAATTCAAAATAGTAACGTGATTGCTTATTTCCCTTCCTGGCAGCGAACATAATCACAATTGTGACCCTGACGAGCAGAAACTGTGGTCTGTCCGACTGTGTCACTCGTTACCTGGTGGCCATGTCAGTGGGGGATCTGCTGGTCATTATCCTCGACCTGATATTGAGACACATTCCCGTTGTTTATCGGGAACAGTTTGAATTCCTGCACTCGGTCCCTGTGTGTAACATCCACGCCGTCCTGCTTTATGCAGCCACTGACTGTTCTGTCTGGTTCACCGTCACTTTCACCTTTGATCGATTTGTGGCCATTTGCTGCCCCAAACTGAAAAGTAAATATTGCAGCGAGAAATCAGCGACTGTGGTTCTGGGAACAGTGACGGCGCTGAGCTGTTTAAAGAACATTTTCTGGTATTTTATGCTGAGTGGTTGGTATTGGCTGTGGAACGACCCCTGGTTTTGTGATGTCACTCTGGAAGTCCAATTATCTTCTGTTTGGATAACCATCGAGTTCCTTCACCAAGTGCTAACACCCTGTGTCCCATTTGTCCTGATGCTGCTGCTCAATTCTTTCACCATCAAGCACATTTTAGTGAGCAGCAGAGCCCGCAGGAGACTCCGGCCTCACAGCAGTGTCGAGAATCCCAGAGACCCAGAGATGGAGAGTCGAAGGAAATCAATCATTTTACTGTTTGTTATCACCACCAATTTCATCCTCTTATGGTCAATGTCAATGTTTTATTCTATATGGATCCGGATGTATGGTTTGGGCTATCACACCATATGGTTAGATCGTTTTGTTCTGGAATTGGGCTTCATACTGCAGCTCCTGAGCTGCAGCACAAATACAGCCATTTATGCAGTGACACAAACTCAGTTCAGAAAGCAATTACAGGTTGTGCTGAAGTCTCTCTTGATTCCAATTCTTTCCTTCATTAAACCATGGGGGGAACTGAAACACTAACAGTCTATGAATTCTTCCTTTTTCACGCTTCAGGCAGCAAGTGAAGAATAAGCTGACATATTTATTTTAGACCCTTACATTTGATGTTTTGATCACCTCTATTTTTAGATAGTTTTCCTAGTTCTTTAATGAGTCATGAGAGGAATTGAATCACCAAAGAGATTCTGGAATTTAAAAAAAAGACACCAATTGAGAAATATGTCCCCATGGCAAAACAGCGGCTGCACGGTGGCGCAGTGGTTAGCACTGTTGTCTCACAGTGCCTTGAACCCAGGTTCAGTTTCTGGCTTGGGTCACTGTCTGTATGGAATCTACATATTCTCTCATGTCTGCGTGAATTTCCTACAGCTGCTCCTGTTTCCTCCCACTGTCCAAAATTATTGCTGGTTCGATGAATTAGATGCTAAATTCTCCCTCAGTGTAACTGAACAGACACAAGAGTGTGATGACAATGGGATTTTTGCACTACCTTCATTGCAGTGTCAATGTAAGCTTACTTGTGATATTCATCAATTAACTTCAACACTTGAAGCAATCCTCCCATTGGCCAGACCATTTCCCCTCATTCTGCTCAGACACTGAAAGGACAGACATCCTCCCCCTGACAACACTAACCTCCCACTGGCAGGGCCTTCCTTAACATCAGGCCAAATGCTCACTCTGACCTGATAGAAAACTGGAAGACAATACCCAAAGGTCAAGAGTGGGGCTATCAGGAAGAAAACAAGGTCACTGCTGGGGACCCGGGTTCGATCCCCACTATGGCAGATGGTGGAATTTGAATGCAATTTAAATGATTCTGGAATTAAGATTCTACTGATGACGATATCTGAACAGACCTTTTCTGTTTGTTTTTCTTTTCTCTCTCAGTGTTGTTGGGCCATCTACTTTTATTGCTACTTCAATGGCTTCAGTGGGGGGAGGGTTGTTTATTTTGACTCTGCGATCTTTTTGACCTTGCGTTGTGAGAGGGAAGCTGGATAGACAAAGTCAGGCAGTTCCTCCCAGGAAGCACAGAAGGATTAATGTCAATGATCATTCCAAAGGAGGTGAATATAAACCTGGAAAACAGTGTTCCTCTCTCTCTCTCTCTCTCCCTGACCACCGCCCCCTCCCCCCCTCCCCCACTCTCCCCTCCCCACCCCGCCTCTGGTTTCTGGAAATTCCGCTGTTCAATAGCAGTAAGCTGCCCGGCCAGACTGGAGAACAAAATCTGTTTCCGATGGTTTATTTGACGAGAGACTCTATGGTCGCTAAACTCTTCTGACTCCAAGTTCGTGTGAACCTCTATAGAACTGCAATAATAAATTCCAATATGATGAGAGCATTCATCTTTCCCGTGCTAAACCTGTGCAAAGTGTTTGGTTTCTAGGAATTGTTTTGTTGGAATGCCGTCGAGATCTTAAAGTTCATAAAATATTATATTTTTTCTTGGTTGTAATTGGTAAACTTTATCGCTATTTGTTTTTCTTTTTATATGTGTTAACTGTATTTTAAATAAACTTTGTTTGATAACAGCTCCTTCGTGGGCCTGTTGAATTATAACTGAAGTGAAGCATCTCAAAGCCAAACATATCATCCATGCAGACTTCATGAAACAATTTGGAGTTCCTGACCAGAATTATAAAAATGGAAACATGACAGAGGCACAACAGATAGAACGAAACTGAGAACGAGAGCAATTGAGACAGAGAGCCAAGAGAGACGTGAAAGCGAGGGAGGAGGAAGACAGAGAGCGGAGACAAAGAGAGAGGAGACAAAGAGATAAGACAGAGACAGGAGAGAGAGAGGAGACAGAAGATACAAAGAAACAGAAGTCAGAGAGGAGACGGAGAGAGAGGAGACGAAGAGAGAGGAGACAGAAACAGAGGAGTGAAGGAGACAAATAGGAGGAGACAGAGTGAGAGGAGACAGAGAAAGAGGTGATAGAAAAAGAAGAGTGATAGAGAGGAGAAAGAGAGGAGATAGAGAGAGAGGAGACAAATAGGAAAGAGAGAGGAGGCAAAATAAGAGGAGACAGAGAGAGAGAGAGAGGTGGGGGGACAGAGATAGAACAAGAGAGAGGGAGAGGAGACAGAGAGAGAAGACAGAGAGAGTTAAAGAATAAAAAAAAAGCCAAACTAACAGAACCTGAGAAAGAGAGATACGGGGTGGAACAAACTGTTTGAGGAAGATAGACAGAGCGCGAAAGAGAATGTGAGGGGACCTTGCGAGAATGTCACGATAGTGACAGAGAGTGGCACAGAAAGAGAAAGCGGAGAGAGAGAGTGAGACAATGCGTGAAAGTGAGAGAGACGGATAAAGTGACACAGAGAGTGAGAGAGACCGTGACAGAGAGTGAAACACAGAGAGAGAGATATTGAATGGCTGATGTGACCATCACCTTACAACTGTTTGCAGAGGTCAGTGTCCCCCCCCCCCCCCCGCCCCGGAGAGTTTGAGGAGGGGGGTGTTGCCTTTAGGGCAGGGCCCGACTGGCAGTGCCACCTTAGCAATGCCCATTGGGGGGAGAAGCTAAAAGGGGGCCGGACAAGAGGGGAGCTGCGAATGAGGGCACGAAGGTTCTGGTTGGGGAGAATAGGGAATGGGCTAATGCTGGGGAGGGGTTAATGTGGGGGGGGGGATCCATTTGGCAGAGGGGGGGTCAAATTCTAATCTTCAGCCATCGGTGGGGAGGGGGGGAGCGGGGAGAGCGGGCCCACTGCCACTCTGCAGTTATCAGTGGGGGGGGGGGAGCGGGGAGAGCGGGCCCACTGCCACTCTGCAGTTATCAGTGGGGGGGGGGGAGCGGGGAGAGCGGGCCCACTGCCACTCTGCAGTTATCAATGGGGGGGGGGAGAGGGGAGCCGCTGCCAGTCTGGAATGAACGGTGTGGGTGGGGGGAGAGAGGGAAAGGTGGGCACTGCCCCTTTACACTGATGGGTGGGGGGAGGGAGGGAGCCCCCCCCCCCCCCCCCGCACTCTGCAGTCACCAGCGGAGTGGGGGGAGGGCCAGGGGGCCCAAGGCCATTCTGCTGTGAAGGGAGGGGGAGCTGTTGTAGGCCTGCAGTGACTGGGGGGGGGGGTGTAGCTGCTTCAGGAAGCCGGGGCCTGAGAGCTTTCTCTTTTCCGTCAGTCCCACCCCCCCAACACCCCCCTCGCCCCCTCCCCACACTCCCCCTCGCCCCCCACCCCCCCTCCCCCACTCCCCCCCCCACCCCCCCTCCCCACACTCCCTCCTCTACTGCCAATGCTGATGCCCAGCTGCAGAGACCTGCAGACACACACTGCCCCCTCCCTCAGGGATATCACCCCCCCACCCACTGGATTCTGCACACACACACTGCCCCCTCCCTCAGGGATATCAAACCCCCCACCCACAGGATTCTGCACACACACACTGCCCCCTCCCTCAGGGATATCAAACCCCCCACCCACAGGATTCTGCACACACACACTGCCCCCTCCCTCAGGGATATCAAACCCCCCACCCACTGGATTCTGCACACACACACTGCCCCCTCCCTCAGGGATATCAACCCCCCACCCACTGGATTCTGCACACACACACTGCCCCCTCCCTCAGGGATATCAAACCCCCCACCCACTGGATTCTGCACACACACACTGCCCCCTCCCTCAGGGATATCAAACCCCCCACCCACTGGATTGTGCACACACACACTGCCCCCTCCCTCAGGGATATCAAACCCCCCACCCACTGGATTCTGCACACACACACTGCCCCCTCCCTCAGGGATATCAACCCCCACCCACTGGATTCTGCACACACACACTGCCCCCTCCCTCAGGGATATCAAACCCCCACCCACTGGATTCTGCACACACACACTGCCCCCTCCCTCAGGGATATCAAACCCCCCACCCACAGGATTCTGCACACACACACTGCCCCCTCCCTCAGGGATATCAAACCCCCCACCCACTGGATTCTGCACACACACACTGCCCCCTCCCTCAGGGATATCAACCCCCCACCCACTGGATTCTGCACACACACACTGCCCCCTCCCTCAGGGATATCAAACCCCCCACCCACTGGATTCTGCACACACACACTGCCCCCTCCCTCAGGGATATCAAACCCCCCACCCACTGGATTGTGCACACACACACTGCCCCCTCCCTCAGGGATATCAAACCCCCCACCCACTGGATTCTGCACACACACACTGCCCCCTCCCTCAGGGATATCAACCCCCACCCACTGGATTCTGCACACACACACTGCCCCCTCCCTCAGGGATATCAAACCCCCACCCACTGGATTCTGCAGTGAGCAATGGCCTTGCTCAGAAATGTTGAGGCGGGGTGCTGGGCGGTTAAAGCTCTCCCAATAGAAGGATCTGGAACTCTCCCAGTTTCCCGTCTCTCCAGCATTTCGAAAACAAACATTCTCCACCCGGGTTCATCAAAACAAAAAGCTGTCAATCTTGTAAATGTTAAAGGTCAAAGGGACTTGGTTGCGATCCTCCAGGTACCAAAGAAGGATCACATTTCATATCGGGCTTTGGTGAAATTATATCTGGAATATTGTGTTCAGCGTTAGTCTTCATGCCTCAGGAAATATTCATTGGTGGGAGACAGTCAAATATCACGACACTGAAATTAACCTTCTCCCTTGATCAAAGGGTGAAGAAATGCTGCTCTAATTAAAAAGTGACAAGGATGATTCCATTGAAATATGTAAGCTTCTGAGCGGGTTTGATCTGATTTGATTTGTTATTGTCACATGTATCGGGGCACACTGAAAAGTATTTTTTTTGCATGCTATACAGGTGAAGCATACTATTCATAGGGTAAATAGGGGAGAATGAAAGGAGGGGGTGCAGAATATACCGTTACAGTCATAGCTAAGTTGTAAAGAAATATCAGCTTAATATAGAATCCCTACAGCACCGAAGGAGGCCATTCAGCCCATCGAGTCTGCATCGACAATAACAATCCCACCCTGGCCCTCTCCCTGTAACCCCATGGACTTACTCTGGAAATCCCCTGACCCTAAGGAATAATTTAGCATGGCCATCACCCAAACGGCACATCGTTGGACACTAAGGGCTAATTTAGAATGGCCAATCATCTAATCTGCACATCTATGGATATTAAGGGCAATTTACATTGACCAATTCACCTAATTAATATATCTTTGGACACGAAAGGGCAATTTACCATGGCCAATCCACCTAACCTACACATCTTTGTACAGACACTAAGGGGTCGATTCAGCACGGCCAATCCACCTAATTTACACATCTTTGGACGCTAAGGGGCAATTCAGCATGGCCAATCCACCTAACCTGCAAATCTTTGGACACTAATGAGCAATATAGCATGGTCAATCCACCTAACATGCACATCTTTAGACACAAAAGGGCTATTTAGCATTGCCAATCCACCAAAGATGCACTGATTTGGACTGTGGGAGGAAACCGGAGCACCCGGAGGAAACCCACACAGACACAGGGAGAACATACAAACTCCACACAGACCCCAAAGCTGGAATTGAACCAGTGTCTGTGGCACAATGGAACAGTGGTCCCCACAAAAATACCAAATGGACATCGCCTCCCCCAACATAGATTGTGCATTATATAAAAAAAACATAAGAAATAGGAGCAGGAGTAGGCCATCTGGCCCTTCGAGCCTGCCCCTCCATTCAATAAGATCATGGCTGATCTGTCGTGTCTCAGTTCCACTTTCCCGCCCTCTCCCCATAACCCTTAATCCCCCTGTCTGTCAGAAACCCATCAACCAGTGACTTAAATATATTTAAGATCTCTGTTTAGTGTAGGACACTGTTTAAAATCTAAATTAGCCCTTAGTGCCCAACGATCTGCAGTTTGGGTGATATATATATATCTTTGTATGTGAGCCTATGGCTGTCTGGGTCTCTGGGTCCCATTGTGTCATGGTTTCAGGTTCTCCATGTCTCTGGGTCTGTGGATCTATGGGTCTCCTTGTCTCTGGGTCTATGGGTCTCTGAATCTCTGGGTCTCTGTGTCCCTGGTTCTCTGTGACTCAGTGTCTCTGTGTCCCTGGGTCTCTCTGCATCTCTGTGTCTCAGAGACTCAGTGTCTCAGGGTCTCTGGCTCTCTGTGTCTCTGGGCCTCCTTGTCTCAGAGTCTCAGACTCTCAGAGTCTCAGAGACTCTGTGTATCTGTGTATTTGTCTCTCTGGGTCTCTGTCCCTCTGGCTCTCTACGTCTCTGAGTCTCTGGATGATTTTAAACAGTGCCCTACACTAAACGGAGATTTCAAACAGTGCCCTACACTAAACAGAGATTTTAAACAGTGCCCTGCACTAAACGGAGATTTTAAACAGTGCCCTACACTAAATAGGGATTTTAAACAGTACTGTACACTAAACGGAGAATTTAAACAGTGCCCTACAGTAAACAGAGATTTTAAACAGTACCCTACACTAAACAGATATTTTAAACAGTGCCCTACACTAAACAGAGATTTTAAACAGTACCCTACACTAAACAGAGATTTCAAACAGTGCCCTACACTAAACAGAGATTTTAAACAGTGCCCTACAGTAAACAGAGATTTTAAATAGTGCCCTACACTAAACGGAGATTTTAAACAGTGCCCTACACTAAACGGAGAATTTAAACAGTGCCCTACAGTAAACAGAGATTTTAAACAGTACCCTACACTAAACAGAGATTTTAAACAGTGCCCTACACCTAACAGAGATTTTAAACAGTACCCTACACTAAACACAGATTTTAAACAGTGCCCTACACTAAACAGAGATTTTAAACAGTACCCTACACTAAACAGATATTTTAAACAGTGCCCTACACTAAACGGACATTTTAAGCTTTGCCCTTCAGTAAAAGGAGATTTTAAGTCGTAAATTATAGCAGTACTGTTTAAAATCTGGTACACAACTTGCGTCACTAAGGGGAAATTTAGAAAGGCCTATCAAAACTCTCAGACACGTCTTGGGACACTAAGGGGCAATTTAGTATGTTCGATATTGGCAAGTGGGATAATATCGATGCGGGGAATCCCTCTTCAGTTAGACTCAGAACTGGCTGCACAGGGGGGAGAGTTTGAGGAAAGTCTTTAGGGATCAGACAGAGATTTCACCACCCACAGAGTTCAGGATTGGGGGAACGGATGAACAGAAGAACAGCTGAGCCAACACCGTGATGGATGGAGGAAGCGATCGGGTCCAGTTTTTCCTGCAGGACAACAGAGAGTCACTCTTTCCAGGGGGATATGGGGTTAACACCTTTCCAACCAGTGAGTGGTCGGGCAAACGGGAGGAGGAGAGTGAGTGGGAGACAGAGAGGCAGAGTTTGAGGGACTGAGTGAACATTCTCCCAAACAATATCAACAGTGATGGGATAAGCTTGGCAGAAAGGGAATCCTCCCAAACTGCCGACACCAGGAGACTGGGCTACGGGGAAACTAATAAGGACCGATTCTGTGTCAGGTGGGAAAAGGACCTTTTGCTGTATTAACCACCAGACAGACACGGTCCTCAGTTGATGAGGAGTCTGGCCTGCGATAGAGAGACGGGCTGGGCTAAAACTTTACCCAAACCAACAGCCTGGTATGGGTAAGATTCCCCAGTAAGAGACTGACAGCTACATCACTAACAATGTGGGATCATTCCCATTTGTAAATAGATATCAGGTTCGATAAAATGACACTCGGAGAGAATTTATAGATAAGCAATGTGAGTAACTGAGAATATTGATAAAATTTACCTCTGAGACTGTTCGTGAGTCAAAATACAGCGGGTTTTTATTTCAAAGCTCTGGGTTTTATTCCAGACATGTGGGAGAAACGGGTTCCAAACAAGGACTGCCAGACTGCTCCTGGAACACAAATAGAAGCCAGTATTTATACATCGTGAGTTTGAGTTACAAAAAGGACAGAAACTCGCAATTCCGGTCATCAATACTCACTCCTGACCATCTATATTCACACCTGACCATCTATACTCACACCTGACCATCTATACTCACACCAGACCATCTATACTCACACCTGACCATCTATATTCACACCTGACCATCTATATTCACAACTGACCATCTATGTTCACTCCTGACCATCTATATTCACACCTGACAATCAATATTCACACCTGACATTCTATACTGACACCTGACCATCTATACTCACGCCTGACCATCTATACTGACACCTGACCATCTATACTCACACCTGACCATCTATACACACACCTGACCTTCTATGCTCACACCTGACCATCTATACTCACACCTGACCATCTATATTCACGCCTGACCATCTATACTCACACCTGACCATCTATATTCACGCCTGACCATCTATATTCACAACTGACCATCTATACTCACACCTGACCATCTATACTCACACCTGACCATCCATATTCTCCCCTGAACATCTATACTCACACTTGAACATCAAAACTGACACCTGACCATCTATACTCACAACTGACCATCTATATTCACGCCTGACCATCTATATTCACAGCTGACCATCTATATTCACACCTGACCATCTATATTCACACCTGGCCATCTATACCCAGACCTGACCATCTAAATTCTCACCTGACCATCGATACTCACACGTGACCATCTATACTCACAGCTGACCATCTCTACTCACATCTGACCATCTATATTCACGCCTGACCGTCAATATTCACACCGGACCATCTATATTCTCACCGGACCATCTATATTCACGCCCGACCATCTATACTCACACCAGACCATCTATATTCTCACCGGACCATCTATATTCACACCTGACCATCTATATTCACACCGGACCATCTATATTCACACCGGACCATCTATACTCACACCTGACAATCAATATTCACACCTGACATTCTATACTGACACCTGACCATCTATTCTCTCGCCTGACCATCTATACTGACACCTGACCATCTATACTCACACCTGACCATCTATACACACACCTGACCTTCTATACTCACACCTGACCATCTATACTCACACCTGACCATCTATATTCACACCTGACCATCTATACTCACACCTGACCATCTATATTCACACCTGACCATCTATACTCACACCTGACCATCTATATTCACACCTGACCATCTATACTCACACCTGACCATCTATATTCACACCTGACCATCTATACACACACCTGACCTTCTATACTCACACCTGACCATCTATACTGACACCTGACCATCTATACTCACACCTGACCATCTATACACACACCTGACCTTCTATACTCACACCTGACCATCTATACACACACCTGACCTTCTATACTCACACCTGACCATCTATACTCACACCTGACCATCTATATTCACACTGGACCATCTATACTCACACCTGACCATCTATATTCACACCTGACCATCTATACTTACACCTGACCATCTATACACACACCAGACCATCTATCCTCACATCTGACCATCTATACTTACACCTGACCATCTATATTCACACCGGACCATCTATACTCACACCTGACAGTCTATACTCACACCTGACAATCTTTCTTCACACCTGACCATCTACACTCACACCTGACCATCTATATTCACACCTGACCATCTATATTCACACCTGACCATCTATACTCATGCCCGACCATCTATACTCACACCTGACCATCTATATTCACACCAGACCATTTATACTCACTCCTGACCATCTATATTCATCGCTGACCGTCTATATTCTCACCTGACCATCTATACTCACACCTGACCATCTATACTCACACCTGACCATCTATATTCACGCCTGACCATCTATATTCACACCTGACCATCTATACTCATGCCCGACCATCTATATTTACACCAGACCATCTATACTCACTCCTGACCATCTATATTCATCCCTGACCGTCTATATTCTCACCTGACCATCTATACTCACACCTAACCATTGATACTCACACCTGACCATCTTTTGTCACACCTCACCGTCTCTATTCACAGCTGACCATCTATACTCACAATGGACGAACTATACAAACACATGACCATCTATACTCACATCTGACCATCTATACTCACACCTGAACATCTATACTCACACCTGACCATCTATATTCACACCGGACCATCTATATTCACGCCTGACCATCTATATTCACGCCTGACCATCTATACTCACACCTGACCATCTATACTCACACCTGACCATTCTATATTCACACCTGACCATCGATATTCACACCTGACCATCGATACTCACACAGGACCATCTATATTCACACCTGACCATCTACATTCACACCTGAACATCTATACTAACACCTGACCATCTATATTCACACCTGACCATCTATACTCACACTGACCATCTATACTCACACCTGACCATCTATATTCACGCCTGACCGTCAATATTCACACCGGACCATCTATACTCACACCAGACCATCTATATTCTCACCGGTCCATCTATATTCACACCTGACCATCTATACTCACACCTGACCATCTGTATTCACACCTGACCATCTATACTCACACCTGACCATTCTATATTCACACCTGACCATCTATATTCACACCTGACCATCGATACTCACACAGGACCATCTATATTCACACCTGACCATCTACATTCACACCTGAACATCTATACTCACACCTGACCATCTATATTCACACCTGACCATCTATACTCACACCTGACCATCTATACTCACACCTGACCATCTATACTCACACCGGACCATCTATACTCACACCTGACCATTTATATTCACACCTGACCATCTATATTCACACCGGACCATCTATACTCACACCTGACCATCTATATTCACACCTGACCATCTATATTCACACCGGACCATCTATACTCACACCTGACCATCTATATTCACACCTGACCATCTATACTTACACCTGACCATCTATATTCACACCTGACCATCTATCCTCACATCTGATCATCTATACTCACACCTGACCATCTATATTCACACCTGACCATCTATACTCACATCTGATCATCTATACTCACACCTGACCATCCATATTCACACCTGACCATCCATATTCACACCTGACCATCTATATACACACCTGACCATCTATATTCACACCTGACCATTTATACTCACACCTGACCATCTATATTCACACCTGACCATCTATATTCACACCGGACCATCTATACTCACAGCTGACCATCTATATTCACCCCTGACCATCTATATTCACACCGGACCATCTATACTCACACCTGACCATCTATATTCACACCGGACCATCTATACTCACAGCTGACCATCTATATTCACCCCTGACCATCTATATTCACACCGGACCATCTATACTCACACCTGACCATCTATATTCACACCGGACCATCTATACTCACACCTTACCATCTATATTCACCCCGACCATCTATATTCACACCTGACCATCTATACTCACACCTGACCATCTATACTCACACCTGACCATCTATATTCACACCGGACCATCTATACTCACACCTGACCATCTATATTCACCCCTGACCATCTATATTCACACCGGACCATCTATACTCACACCTGACCATCTATATTCACCCCTGACCATCTATATTCACACCGGACCATCTATAATCACACCTGACCATCTATACTCACACCTGACCATCTATATTCACACCTGACCGTCTATCCTCACATCTGATCATCTATACTCACACCTGACCATCTTTCTTCACACCTGACCATCTATATTCACACCTGACCATCTATCCTCACATCTGACCATCTATATTCACACCTGACCATCTATGTACACACCTGACCATCTATATTCACACCTCATCATCTATACTCACACGTGACCATCTATACTCACACCTGACCATCTGTACTCACACCTGACCATCTATATTCACACATGACCATCTATACTCACATGTGACTCACAGAGTGCTGGCGAATAGAGTAAAGAGGACTGTAGACAGGGCTTTAAACTAATTGGGGGGGGGGGGAGGGTGCGAGCGTAGGTGACATTACGGGGTCTAAAGTTGAGGAGAGGGTACAGGTAAGGGAAGAGGCCGAGGATGTCCCAATAATAGATGGAGTAGGGGGCGTGAGTATGGTTGGTGGCGTTAGGGCAAATAGGGTACAGGTGAAGGCTGCGATGAAGGCACTTTATCTGAATGCACAAAGCATTCGGAATAAAGTGGTTGAGCTGGTGGCGCAGATCAGCACAAATGGATATGATCTGGTGGCCATTACAGAGATGTGGCTGCAAGGTGACAGGGACTGGGAGCTGAATGTCCAGGGGTATCAAGTGTTTAGGAAGGATAGGCAGGAGGGAAAAGTGGGGGGTGTAGCTCTGCTGATTAAGGATAGCATCAGGGTGGTAGCAAGGGATGATATTGGAGCCAAAGAGCAGAAAGTGGAATCGTTGTGGGTGGAGATTAGGAACAGCAAAGGGAGGAAGACGCTGGTGGGTGTCGTCTATAGGCCCCCAAATAATGATCTGGAGGTGGGGCAGGCTGTTAACGCGCAAATAAGTGCGGCGTGCAGGAATGGAACGGAGATAATTATGGGGGATTTCAATCTACATATTGATTGTTCGACCCATGTTGGACGCGGTGGGCTCGAGGAGGAGTTCTTGGAATGCTGCCGGGATAGTTTCCTTGAACAGTGTGTGTTGGAGCCGACGAGGGAGCGAGCTATCTTGGATCTGGTGCTATGTAATGAGGCGGGTAGAATTAAGAACCTTGCGGTGAAGGATCCTCTTGGAGAGAGTGATCATTGTATGGTGGAGTTTCTGGTGCAGATGGAGGAGGAGAAAGTGGGTTCCCAGACACGTGTCCTTTGTTTGAACAGAGGGGAGTACGGTAGGATGAGAGAAGAATTGGCGAATGTGGACTGGTGGAGCACATTGGAAGGTAGGTCTGCTGAGGAGCAGTGGAGGATCTTTAAGGAGATCTTTCTTGGTGCGCAGCGGAAATTTATTCCGATGGTCAAAAAGGACCATAGGAGGAGAGGTAATAAGCCGTGGATAACGAAGGAGGTGAAGGAAAGTGTTAAATTAAAAGCGGAGGCGTTTAGAGTAGCTAAGAGTAGTGGGCGAGAAGAGGATTGGGAGAGGTTTAAATGTCAACAAAGAATGACAAAGAAGTTGATAAAGAAGGGTAGGAGAAACTATGAAGCTGGGCTAGCGCTTAATATAAAAAAGGATAGCAAGAGTTTTTATAAATATATAAAAAGGAAGGGTGAATGTTGGTCCTTTAGAGGATGAGAAAGGGGATCTAGTGGTAGGAGATGGGGATATGGCTAAGGTATTGAATAACTTTTTTGTTTCGGTCTTCACGGAGGAGGACGTGAATAGTTTGCCGGGTGTTAGTGTTGGAAAGGTGGTAGGACTGGAGGGTCTTAATGACATTATTGTTACTAGAGAGGCGGTGCTCAACAGACTGGAGGGGCTGATTGTGGACAAGTCCCCAGGACCGGATGGAATGCATCCGAGGGTTCTGAAAGAAATGGCGGAGGTGATAGTGGATGCATTGGTGGTTATTTTCCAGACGTCGTTGGATTCCGGGGAAGTGCCGGAAGATTGGAAAACGGCTAATGTTACGCCGTTGTTTAAGAAGGGTGCCAGGCAAAAGGCAGGGAATTATAGGCCGGTTAGTTTAACGTCTGTTGTAGGTAAAATGTTAGAATCCGTCATCAAGGAGGAAATAGCGAGGCATCTTGAGAGGAATTGCTTGATAGAGCAGACGCAGCACGGTTTCGTCAAAGGGAAGTCGTGTCTGACAAATTTATTGGAGTTCTATGAGGATGTGTCTAGGGTGATGGATAGAGGAGAGCCGGTCGATGTGGTCTTTCTGGATTTTCAGAAGGCATTTGACAAGGTGCCTCACAGGAGGTTATTGCAGAAGGTCAGGGGACAGGGAGTTGGGGGTAGGGTGTTAGCGTGGATAGAGGATTGGCTGTCAAATAGGAGGCAGAGAGTGGTGGTCAATGGGTGCTATTCGGATTGGTGGTTGGTGACTAGTAGAGTGCCTCAGGGGTCAGTGCTGGGGCCTCAGCTATTTACCATTTATATAGATGATCTGGAGGAGGGAACCGAGTGTATGGTGTCGAAATTTGCTGATGACACCAAGATTGGTGGAAAGGCAAATTGTGCGGAGGGTGTGGAGAGTCTGCAGAAGGATCTAGATAGGCTGGGCGAATGGGCCAGGAAATGGCAAATGGAATTTAATGTTGGCAAGTGCGAGGTGGTCCACTTTGGTAGGAATAATGGTAGGAAGGACTATTACTTGCGTGGCAAAAGACTGCAGCAGGCGTCGGTGCAGAGGGACCTCGGGGTCCTTGTGCATGAGTCGCAAAAACCCAGCTTGCAGGTGCAGCAGGTGGTCAGGAAGGCGAATGGGATGCTGGCCTTCATAGCGAGGGGGATTGAATATAAAAGTAGGGAGGTCTTGCTGGAGCTGTGTAGGGCATTGGTGAGGCCGCAGCTGGAGCACTGTGTGCAGTTTTGGGCGCCGTACTGACGCAAGGATATTATGGCCTTGGAGGGACTGCAGAGGAGGTTTACTAGGCTGATACCGGAGTTGAGGGGGTTGAGCTATGAGGAGAGGCTGAATAAACTGGGCTTGTACTCGTTAGAGTTTAGAAGAATGAGGGGTGATCTCATTGAGACGTATAAGATGATGAATGGGATGGATAGGATAGAGGTGGAGAGACTCTTCCCGCTCAGAAAGGATAATAGGACTAGGGGGCACAGCCTCAGGATAAAGGGGAGGCGGTTTAGAACGGAGTTGAGGAGGAACTTCTTCACTCAAAGGGTGGTGAATCTCTGGAATTCTCTGCCCGTTGAAGTGGTGGAGGCTGCCTCGCTAAATATTTTTAAGACGCGGGTTGATGGGTTTTTGATAAGAGAGGGGATTAAGGGTAATGGGGAGAGGGCGGGAAAGTGGAACTGAGCCACGACAGATCAGCCATGATCTTATTGAATGGCGGGGCTGCTCGAAGGGCTAGATGGCCTACTCCTGCTCCTATTTCTTATGTTCTTATGTTCTTTAGACATTGAGAAAGGTTATCAAAAATTGCAAAGGATCTTGATCAGCTGGGGAAATGGTCTGAGAAATGGCAAATGGAGTTCAATGCAGACAAGTGTAAGGCGTTGCATTTTGGAAAGCTAAATCAAAGTAGGGCGTTCATTGTGAATGGTGGGGCCTGAGGGGAAACCGTGGAACTTGGAGTTCAGGTACATGGTTCTCGAAAGGCTGAGTCACAGGTAGGCAGGGCAGTGGAGAAGGTTTTCGGCACACTAGCCTTCATCTGCCTGGGCATTGAGTGTATCAGTTGGAAAGTTATGCTGCAGTTATACAGGACATTAGTCAGGCCGCACCTGGAGTATTTCATTCAGTTTTGTTCGCCTTGCTATAGGAAAGGTGCTATTTAACCAAAGAGGGTGCTGAAGAGATTGACAAGGATGTTGCCAGGACTGAAGGGATTGGGTTTCCGGGAGAGATTTGATAAGCTAGGACTATTTTCTTTGAAGCATAGGAAACTGAGAGGTGATCTTACAGTGATTTATAAGGTCATAAGAGCATAAGTAGGGGAATGCATTCAGTGTTTCAACCAGAGTCGGGGAAGCGAGGACGGAGGTTTAGTTAAGAGGGAAGAGAATGAATGAGAACCTGTTTTTTTACACACAAAGTGGTATGTTTGTGGAGTGAGCTTCCAGAGGAAGTGGTTGAGGCAGGGACATTGGCAACATTTAAAAGGCATTTGAGCCAGATACAAGGAAAAAAAATAGAGGGATATGGGCAAAATGCAGGCAAATGGGGTTAGCTTAGATGGGCTTTTGTGTAGACATGAACCAGATTGGGTCGGAGGGCCTGTCTCCGTGCCATTTCTTTTTTATGATTCTATGAACTCATTCACAGAATTTACCCTGTCAATCCCCTTATAAATCTGATATGTTCCACCGAGGTCACCTAAATTCAGAGAATATTTATATTGCTGAAGGAAGCCATTTGGTCGATCGATTCTGCTCCAACTCTCTGACAGAATATCTTACTAAGGCCCTAACAACATAATCACAAATCTTTCCACACCTAAGGATAATTTAGCAGGGCCAATCCACATAACGTACACAGCTTTGGACACCAGGGGGCATTAAATCATAGAACCCTACAGTGCAGACAGAGGCCCTTCGGCCCATCGAGTCTGTACCGAACACAATCCCAGGCCCTGCCCACATACCTGTACATATTATACCCACTAATCCCTCTAACCTACACATCCCTGGAGACTAAGGGACAATTTCTTAGCATGGTCAATCAGCCTAACCCGCACATCTTTTGGACTGTGGGAGGAAACCGGAGCACCCGGAGGAAACCCACGCAGACACGAGGAGAATGTGCAAACTCCACACAGACAGTGACCCGAGCCGGGAATCAAACCCAGGACCCTGGAGCTGTGAAGCAGCAGTGCTAACCCACTGTGCTAACATGCCGCCCAATTGTATCACGGTCAATCCACCTAACCAGACCAGTAACCCTCATGTCAGCCCAAATCAGCCTAATGTCAGCTTCATGTCCAAAGACGTGCAGCTAATAGGGTTTCTTTTTAATTATTTGATTTGATTTATTATTGTCACATGTACTAGCACACAGTGAAGAGTACTGTTTACTACATGCAATGCAGGCAAAGCATTCTGCTCGGAGAGAAGGAAACGAAAGACTGCAGAATGTAACGTTACAGCCATAGCTGGGATGTTGAGAAAGAACAACTTAATGCAAGGTAAATCCAATCAAAAGTCTGACAGCAGCAGGGAAGAGGCTGCTCTTGAGTCGGTTGGTATGTGACCTCAAATTTTTGTATACTTTCCCCAGTGGAAGAAGGTGGAAGAGAGAATGTCCGGGGTGTGTGGGGTCCTTAATTATCCCGGCTGCTTTACCGAGGCAACGGGAAGTGCAGACTGAGTCGATGGATGGGAGGCTGGTTTGTGTGATGATCTGAGCTACATTCATGAACTTCTGTAGTTCCTGGTGGTCTTGGGCAGAGCAGGAGCCCAGACCAAGCTGTGATACAACCAGAAATAAAAATGCTTTCTATGGTGCATCAGTAAACGTCGGTGAGAGTCGGAGCTGATATGCCAAATTTCCTCAGTCTTCAGAGAAAGTAGAGGCGTTGGTGAGCTTTCTTAACTATAACATCCGCGTGGAGGACCAGGACAAGTTGTTGGTGATCTAAGAACCTAAAAACATAACGTTCACACCCAATTCTACTTCGTCCCCATTGATGTAGACAGGGGGATGTTCTCCTTTACGCTGATTGAAGTGGATGACAACCTCCTTCATTGTGCTGAAGTTGAGCGACAGATAATTGTTGCCAAACCCTCTCACCAGATTGTCTCTCTCATTCCGATAACCCGTCTCATCTTTGTCTGACATCCGACCCACTATGGCGGTGTCATCAGCAAACTTGGAAATGGAATTGGAGGGGAGTTTGGCCACACAGTCTGGAATGTATAAGGAGTATTGTAGGAAGCTGAGGACACAGCCTTGTGGGGCTCCGGGGTTGAAGCTGGTTGTTGAGGAGGTGCTGTTGCCTGTCCTTACTGCTTGTGGTTTGTGAGTTTGGAAATTCATGAACAGGAAGTACTGAGGCCCAGGCTAAGAAGTTTGGAGATGAGTTCCATGGGAATCATGGTGTTAAAGGCTGAACTGTAGTTAATAAATTTGAGTCTGACATCGATGCATTTGTTTTCTAGGTGTTCCAGTGTTGAGTGCAGGTGTTTGCTGTGGACTTGTTGTGGTGGTAGGCAAACTATAGTGGATCCAGGTAGTCTTGGAGGCTGGAACTGATTTGTGCCATGACTAACCTTTCAAAGCACTTCATAATGATGGACATCAGAGCCACCAGTAGTCATTGAGGCACACTGCTTGGTTTCTCTTTGGTACCGGAATGATGTTCTTCTTCTTGAAGCAGATAGGGACCTCAAACTGTTGTAAAGAGAGGTTGAAGATGCCTGCAAATCCCCCTGCCAGCAGATCCGTGCAGGATCTGAGTGCTTGTCCGCGCCAGTTTCTTTCTATGGGTGGACTTTCTAGAAGTCTGCTCTGACATCTGCAATGGTGACGGCAGATAAAAGGTTCACCCAGGGCTTCCATGGTGGAGGAGATGTTCTCACTGATCTCTTGTTTAAAATGGACATAGAATGCATTGAGCTCATCAGGGAGGGATGCGTTGGAGCCGGCAGTTTTACATGCCTTACTCTTGTAGCCTGTTATGTCTTGCAAACCTTCCCATAGTCACTGGGGTTCTGTGAGTCTAGCCTGGAACTCGAGCTTGTTCCGGTTCTGTATTTTTGCACCTTTGATGGATTTCATTAGATCAATGGGTTGACCCTGCGGAATTGCCCCCTCGTGTCGAAAGCTGTGTAGGTTGGGTGGATTGGTCACATTAAATTGCTCCTTAGTGTCAAAACTATCAGAGAATCTTCTGAAGGAGTGATTTTTTTTCTCTCTGCTCTTGGAGATGTAAAGCTTGATCAGGGTTAGTCAGCATGGCTTCATCAGAGGGATGAACACTTTTTATTTGAATGTTTTCAGGAGGTGACTCAATGTGTATCGATGGTAAGGATTTCAGCAAAGCCTTTGACAAGTTCCACATGGGAAACTTGTAAGGAAGGTAAAGGCACACGGGGTCCAGGGCAATTTGATAAAGTGGATTTAAGTTGTAGCTCAGTTACAGAAGGCAGAGGGTGATGACAGAAGGCTGTTTCAATGACTGGAAGCCAGGGTCTATTAGAGCACTACAGGTAACTGTGATGGGTCCCCTGTTATTCATCATTTATATCAATGATATTGATGACGATATAATGGGTAGAAATAGTAAGTGTGCGGATGACAAAACATTGGCCGGATGGTTAACAGTGATGCTGAGTGTCTTGGATTACAAGAAAATAAATACAGAACGGTCAAATGGGCGGGTAAGTAGCAGAAAGAATTTAACCTTGAAAGGTGTGAGGTTATACACTTTGGAAGGACAAATATGACAAGGAAGTATTCAGTGGATGGCAGGACACAAAGATGTTCTGTGGAACAATGGGTAGTTGGTGTGTTTGTCCACAAATCTCTGAACTGGGAAGAGCATGTTAGGGTCAGGAAAGAAAGACTTTTGAGAAACCTGCCTTTATCAATCAAGGCATAGATTACAAAAACAGGGAAGTCTTGTTGAAGTTGGGTAGAACTTTGTTGAGGCCACAGCTGGAATATTGTGTGCAGTTCTATTCACTGAAATATGAAGGATGTAATTGCGCTGGAGGGGGTGCGGAGGAGAGTCCCCGGGATGCTGCCTGGGATGGAACATTTCAGTTATAGAGAAAGGTTGAATAGGCATTGGTTGTTTTTTTTTGGAACAAAGAAGACCGAGGGGTGACCTGATTGAGGTGTACAAGATTATAAGGAACATGGACAGTGTGGGTAAGGAGCAACTTGGTTGAAGGGTCAGTCACAAAGGGACACAGGTTGAAGGTGAAGGGGAGGAGGGTTAGGGGGCATGTGAGGATAAACCTTTTTACCTAGACTGTCTGGAATGTGCTGTCCTGGAGAATGGTGGAGGCGGGTTACTTCAGATCATTTAAACATGTTATTTGATGAGCATTTGGTACATGATAACATTCAGGGCTATTGACCATGTGCTGGGAAATGAGATTTGGTGGCAGTTCATGTGTTTCTCGTGTGCCAGTGCAGACTCAGTGGGTGGAAAGGCCTCTTCTGCACTCGATAACAATATGGCTATAATTCTGTGATTCTAAACTGCACATCTGTGGACACAATGGAACAGTTTAGAATGGTCAATCTACCGAACATACACACCTTTGCATTGTAGGCAGAAATCAGAGCACCTGGAGGAAATCCACGCAGACACGAGGAGAATATTAAAATTCCACATGACAGTCAACCAAAGCCAGAATCGAACTCAGGTCTCTGGTGCTGAAAGGCAGTGGGGCTAACCACTGTGCCACAAATGAGTTCAGTGTCAGCCTGTTTAACCTGTCTTTATAAGACAACCCCTCCATACTGGGGATCATCCTTCTCTGAACTGGCCCCCAACAATATAATACCTTCTCTTAAATAAGTTTTCCAAAAATGCTCTGAGAAGGCCAGCTGTGGTCTCACCTGTACCCTGTACAGTTGCAACGAGATTTTCTGACTCTTATACTCTAGCCCCCCTTGAAATAAGGGGCAATATTCCATTTCGCTCTCCTGATTATCTGCAGTACCTGGGTGCAAGATTTCTGTGTTTCCTGAACAAGTCCCTCCCAAATCTTTTTGTGTTGCAGCTTTCTGCAGATTTTGGCCATTTAACACTTGCTATTTCCTGGGGAAATGTGGGGTCATTGCCACCGTAACAATGTTCTTTACCAATCACTGCATAAACTGACCTTACGCTGGAATATTACCTGCTGAATGATTTAAACTCCCACCCCCAGTGATCTGGAACATCATCACCAATCTGTCCCACTACCTCTTCACTGTTTAGCTTGATTATCTTTTTTTTAATTTGTGGAGGAGTAAATGAGCACCTACTCTCCGAGATTAAACATCTGCACCCGACAGTAGCTCCTGTTAACAATAGTCTGAATAATGGAGTCGAACATAATAGAATTGAATAATAGAACTGAATGTTCAGACACACACCAGCTTTTGTGAGGTTCTGATGGAATATGTTTCATCTATTCCTTCTCTGCAGTTCCTGAATCCTCTGTGAATCAATCATTGTCTCTCTCTCTCAGATCTTGCTTCTCTCTCCCCCTCTGCTCCCATGCTCTCACTGTGGATCTTTCCCTCTCTGATTATATTTCTTTCATTCGCTCTCTCTCTCTCTCTCTCTTACCCCCCACCCCACTTCTATCTCTGTCTCTCTGTCTCTCTCTCTCTTCGTGTTATTTTCATTCCCCCATCTCACTTTGTTCCTTTTTCTCCCTCTCTATGTCTATTTTGCCAACTGTCTTACTTCCTACCTCACCATCTCCCACTCTGTCTCCATTGTTGTAGTTCCCTCATTTTGTCCCAAGCTCTCTGACTGTCTGTCTTTTTTTTCTATCTATCTTTCTCTTTTTCGTTTTTTTTTTGTCCTCCTTTCTCCCCTTATTTCTGTCTTTCTTTTTTTCTGTCTTTCTTTTGTCTATCATTTTCTTTCTCCCTGTCACTCTTTGTTTATCTCTCTTTCCATCTTCCTGTCTTACTTCCCCTGTGTGGCAAATGGGAGGCAGGTGATGACAAAGGGTTGATTTCCTGTCCAATTGGTGTGATAGATTATAAGTTTTTAAATAAGATTTGGACATTCCCATCATTGAATAATTTGCAGAATTGAATGATTGGGTATTTGATCACATTCTTCAACTGCTCTCTGAATGTGGTCTGGGTCACAGCGTAAATAGCAGTGTTTGTGCAACAACTCAGGAGCTGGAGCACAAAGCCCAATTCTTGAACATAAGAATCTAACCAAACTGACTGAAACCCCATATCATACATCCGCCTCCAAATAGAATAAACCATAAATGTTGACCATAACAGAATGAAATTGGCTGAGATAACAAATAGTAAAATGATGGATTTCCTTCGACTCTCCATCTCTGGGTCTCTGTGATTCTCTGCATTGCTGTGAGCCCGGAGTCTCCTGCGGGCTCTGCTGCTCACTAAAATGTGTCTGATGGTGAATGCATTGAGAAGCAGAATCAGGATGAATGGGACACCCGGGTTTAGGATGTGGTGGATGAACTCGATTGTTCCCCAGACAGGAGATTCCATAACTTCCCAAGTGGAATAACAAAACCAGGGAAAGTTCATGACAAAATACTTTCCACTCAACATAAAATACCAGAAAATGTTCTTTAAACAGCTCAGCGCCGTCACTGTTCCCAGAACCACAGTCGCTGATTTCTCACTGCAATATTTACCTTTCAGCTTGGGGCAGCAAATGGCCACAAATCGATCAAAGGTGAAAGTGACGGTGAACCAGACAGAACAGTCAGTGGCTGCATGAAGCAGGACGGCGTGGATGTTACACACAGGGAGGAATAGCAGAAAGGAAAAATATTGCCGATAAACAATGGGAATGTGTCTCAATATCAGGTCGAGGATAATGACCAGCAGATCCCCCACCGACATGGCCACCAGGTAACAAGTGACACATTTAGAGAGACCACATTTTCCACGGGAAAGGATCACAATCGTTACAATGTTCACTGCAAAGAAGATGAAGAAATAGTGCAATTATTTTTCAGACTGTCATCAAAGTTGCTCGTTCAAATGCAGAATGCATAGACGAAGGTTTTTTGAGTCCGTTGGTACACCATCTCAGAATTTTATATCTTTCTCCCAATGGAAGAACAAAGAACAATGAGCAGTAGAACCTAGGAAAGGCCCTCAAAGTCTGCGCTGATCAGGATATCAGCCTAAACCCTATGCGATTACAGAGTCTGTATCCTTCCATTCCCTTCTGATTCATGTATTTGTCTAGTTGCCCCTAAGATGTCTGTATTGTGCCTGCTCACACCACCTCCCTGGGCAGCCCATTCCAGACCTTCACCAGCATCTGTTTTAATAAACCTGCCTCACACATCTCCTTGAAACATTTCCCCATGAACCTTAAAACTACATTTCCTGGTACTTGAATTTTGAACCTTCCAAAAAAGCATCTGACTATCCACTCTGTTCACACCATTCATAATCTTATAGAATCATAGAACACTACAGTGCAGAAAGAGACCCTTCGAGTCTGCACTGAACATGATCCCACCCAGGCCCCTACCCCCATATCCCTACATATCATAACCATTCATCCCAACTACGCATCCCTGGACACTATGGGGCAATTTCTCAGCACGGCCAATCAACCTAACCCGTACATCTTTGAACTGTGGGAGGAAACCGGAGTACCCGGAGGAAACCCACGGAGACACGAGGAGAATGTGCAAACTCCACACAGACAGTGACCTGAGCCGGGAACCGAACCCTGGAGCTGTGAAGCAGCAGTGCTAACCACTGTGCTGCCGGGCCACCCCTAATATAACAGCTCAGCCCTCAAACTCCTTCATTCCCGTGAGAATGAACTGAGCCTATTGAAACTCTGCTCATAGCTAACACCCTCCAGACCAGGCAACATCCAGGCAAAGATTTCCTGTACCCTTTCCGAATGCATCCACATCCTTCTAGTATTGTGGTGACCAGAATTGCACACAATATTCCAAATGAGGCCGAACTAAGTTTCTGTGCAGTTGCAGCGTAACCTGAAATGAAATTTCATTTCACGAGAGGCATTGAAAAGAAGGAATTCGAGGTTAATGTGTGAAATCAAGGGCTATTTTACAAGAATAATTTGACAAATGTGAATTTATCCACTTTGGCAGCAAAAATGGGAAGGCAGATTATTATGTGATTGGCCGTGAATTAGAAGAGGGAAATGTCTAACCAGACCCAGGGGTCCCCGTGCTCCAGCTGGTGAAAACAAGCGTTGCAGTTCCAGCAGGCAGGAGAGAAGGGAAATGATAAATTGGCCTCTATATTGAGAAGGTTTGAGAATTGGAAGAGTGATAGAATCATTGAACCCTACAGTGCAGAAAGAGGCCCTTCAGCCCATCGAGTCTGCACCGAACACAATCCCACCCAGGCCCTACCCCCATATTATACCCACTAATCCCTCTAACCTACACATCCCTGGACACTAAGGGGCAATTTCTTAGCACGGCCAATCAACCTAACCCGCACACCTTTGGACAGTGGGAGGAAACCAGAGCACCCGGAGGAAACCCACGCAGACACGAGGAGAATGTGCAAACTCCACACAGACAGTGACCCGAGCTGGGAATCGAACCCGGGACCCTGGAGCTGTGAAGCAGCAGTGTTAACCCACTGTGCTACCGCGCCTCCGCCACTGTGCTCCCATGCAATGTTTGAGAGCAATTGGACAGGGCATGGGTGAGGCCACATCTGGAATATTGTATACAATTTAGATGTCCTTATCTGAGGAAGGCTATAGAGGGAGTACAACAAAGATTTACCTGGCTGATTCCTGGGATGGAAGAACTGTCATACAAGGAGACATTAACTGGGATAGGGTTATATTCATTGGAGGTTAAACGAGGGAGAAGGGGATCTCATAGACACTTATAAAATTCAACAGAATTAGGCATCCCCCTGCAACTGGATTCTGAACTCCTTAACAGACTGCAATCAGTAAAGATAGACAACAACACCTCCTTTACCATCATCCTCAACACTGGTGCCCTACAAGGCTGTGTTTTCAATCTCCAATGTACTCCTTATTTCTCACTGTGTGCCCAAACTCTCCCCCAACCCGATTTCCTGGTTTGCTGAAGAAACCATCGCAGTGATTCGGATCTCAAACAATGATGAGAAGGAGCACAGGAATGAGATCGAGAATCGAGTGAACTGGTGCGACAACAATAATCTCTTCCACAATTCCTCTGTCTATATCGATGGGGATGATGTGGAAATGGTTGAGAGCTTTAAGATTTAGCTGTAAAGGACACAAACAACCTCTACCCCCGTGGTGATGTTATAGATAAGAAAGCCCACCAACGCCTCTACTTTCTCAGAAGACTAAGGAAATTTGGCAAGCCCACTATAACTCTCTCCAACTTTTACCGATGCGCCATGGAAAGCATTCTTTCTGGTTGTATCACAGCTCGGTCTGGGCTCCTAGTCTTCCCAACACTGCAGGAAAATAGTCGTGAATGAAACCCAGTCCATGGTGGGAGCCAGCCTCCCATCCATTCACTCTGTCTACACTTCCCACTGCAGTGGAGAAACAGCCCAGCAGAATCAAGGACCCCATGCACCCCAGACATACCCACCTCCTTCCGTCGGGAGAAAGAAATAAGGTTCTGAAGACACGTACAAATCGACTCAAAACCAGCTTCTTCCCTGCTGCCATCAAACTATTGAAAAGACGGACCTCACACGGAGCTGATCTTTCTCGGCACCCGATCTATGACTGGAATATTACATTCTGCACTCTCTCCTTTCCTTCTCTAAGAACAGTATGACTTGTCGATATACTTTTCACTGCATACTAATACATGAGACAATAATAAATCCAATTATTTTCAAATCAGAGGCAGGGTAGATTCAGAAAGAATGTTCCTGATGGTGAGGAATCCAAAATTAGGGGTCAGAGTTTGAGGATAAGGGGTAAAAATTTTCAAACTGATGTGAAATTCCCGGCTCGGGTCACTGTCTGTGTGGAGTTTGCACATTCTCCTCGTGTCTGCATGGGTTTCCTCCGGGTGCTCCGGTTTCTTCCCACAGTCCAGAGATGTGCGGGGTAGGTTGATTGGCCAGGCTAAAATTGCCCCTTATTGTCCTGGGATGTGTAGGTTAGAGGGATTAGTGGGTAAAGATGTAGGGATATGGGGATAGGGCCTGGGTCGGATTGTGGTCAGTGTAGACTCGATGGGCCGAAGGGCCTGTTTCTGCTCTGTAACATTCTGTGAACAGAAATCTCTTCACCCAGAGGGGGTGAGTGTCTGGGATTCACTACCACGGAAAGTAGTTGAGACTAATTTTTTTTTCAAGAAGAAATTTGATACAGCGACTGGGGCGAAAGGGGTGAAGGGTTATGAGGTGGGGGGTGGGGGGGAAAGGATATTGAGTTTGATGATCAGTCATGATCAGAATGAACGGACGAGCAGGCCTGAAGGGTCACGTGGCTCATTCCCACTTCCTTTTCTTATGGTCTTAAGAATAGCGTTCAGGGGATGGGAACCAGGGTGTGAAGTGGAGGGGATATGGGTTCAGGAATCAGCAATCATTTCCAAAGGCAGTGAGGATATTAAAGAACAAAAAAAACAAAGAACCGGCTTCTCAGCCCTCCAAGCCTGCACCACCACACTGCCCGACTGATCGTAAACCCCCTACTCTTCTGGAGATCATGTCCTTCTGTTCCCACCCTATCGATGTATTTGTCCAGACGCCCCTTATAGTTCACTGTCTGCTTCCACTGCCTCCCCCTGGTGAGTCTCAGGCACAGTAAAAAGTCTGACAACACCAGGTTTTAGTCCAACCGATTTATTTGATAGTAAACTCACTAGCTTTCGAGGGGACTCCCTCTTCTTCAAGTGAGTCTCAGGAAACCAGCACCCTCTCTGTAAAAGAATTGCCTCGTACATTTCCTTTTAGCCTTGCCCCTCGCAGCTTGCCCCCCTGAGCAAGTGACCCTTCTCACCGTGGAAATAGCTCCTGATTAGCCACTCTGTCCATGTCCCTCAAAACCTTGTGAGCTTCAATCAGTTTGGCCCTTAGCTGCTGTCAATCCTTTGAGATCAAACCAAGTTTCTCCAACCTCTCCTCATAGCTAATGCCCTCCATACCAGGTAACATCCTGGTAAATCTTTTCTGTGCCCTCTCCAAAGCCTCGATATCCTTCTGGTAGTTTGGCGACCAGAATTGAACACTCTATTCCACGTGCAGTCTAACTAATGTTCTATAAAGCTACAACACGACTTGCCAATTTTCGAACCAAGTGCACTGGCTGATGCCTTTATGACGATCTTTTCCATCTGCGTTGCCACTTGCATTGACCTGTACACCCAGATCTCTTTGCCTATCAATACTCCAAAGGGTTCTGCAACTTACTACATGAGACATTCCAAAATGTATTGTCTCACATTTCTCCGGATTAAACTCCATCTGCCATTCCTCCGCCCACCTCTCCAACTAAGCTATATCCTCCTGTATTCTCTGATGTTCCTCATCGCTATCCGTGAATC
This sequence comes from Carcharhinus amblyrhynchos, assembly GCF_965287045.1. Classification (NCBI taxonomy): domain Eukaryota; kingdom Metazoa; phylum Chordata; class Chondrichthyes; order Carcharhiniformes; family Carcharhinidae; genus Carcharhinus; species Carcharhinus amblyrhynchos. The sequence goes on along the minus strand of NW_027649931.1, from coordinate 277,083 downwards.
CATCAAACATTATGTGGTCTGCAAACTTGCTGGTCAAACCAGTCATATTTTCCTCCAATCTTTTATACATATTCCAAACAGCAATGGTCCCAGCAGTGATCCCTGAGGAATGTCGATGGTTACAGTCTTCCATTCACAATCGTACCCTTCCCCGGCTACCTCTGTCTTCTATGGCAGAGCCATTTCTGGATCCACTTTGCCAGCTCCCATGTGACTTCACCTTCTACACCAGTCTGCCATGAGGGACCTTGTCAAAGGCCTTACTGAAATCCATGTAGGCAACATCCACTACCCTACCCTCATCAATTCTATTTGTCACTTCCTCAAAAATCTTGTTCAAGTTACTGAGACATGACCTCCTTCCCATTCACAAAACCATGTTGTCTCTCGTTAATACGGCCACATGTTTCCAACTGGGAAGAAATCATGTCTCGAAGAATTCTGGCCAATAATTTCCCAACCACTGACATCAGTCTCACTGGCCTGTAATTGCCTGGATTATTCTTGCTACCCCTCTTAAACAAAGGAACAACATTGGCTATTCTCCATTCCTCTGGGACCTCTCCTGTAGCCAGTGAAGATACAAAGATTTCTCGCAAGGCCCCAGGAATTTCCTTCTTTGCCTCTCTCAGTTTTCTGGGGTATATCCCATCAGTCCCTGGGATCTTGTCTACCTTAATGTTTCTCAAGAACCCCAATACCTCCTCCTTTTAGATCTCACCATCACTCAAACTATCTACACATCCTTTCCCACACTCATCATCCACCATTTCCTACTCTTTCATGAATACTGCCGCAAAGTACTCATTTAATTCCTCTCCAATTTCCTCTGGATCCACGTATAGATTCCTTCCCCTGTGCTCCCATTCCCTTCAGAATGCTTTCTGCCTGTTCAGAGTCATCCTGGACCCTGGCACCAGGGAGGCAAGATACCATCATAGAGTCTCTATCAGGTATACAGAATGCGAGCCCCGATCTCTATGTGGAAGATTAAAATCCCCGACTATCACAACTCCTTGCAGTTGTCAGCTATCTCTCTGCTGATTTGCTCCTCCAATTCTCACTGACTGTTGGGTGTTCTATAATACAACCCCATTAATGTGGTCAGACCCTTCCTGTTTCCCAGCTCCACCCAGAGGGTCTCTATCCTGCCTGAGTACCGCAGTAACATTCTCCCTGACCAACAATGCCACCCTCCCACCCCGCCTTTTATCCCTCTGCCTCTATCACCCCTGAAACATTGGAACCCTGGAACATTGAGCTGCCAGTCCTGCCCCTCCTGTAGCCAAGTGTCACTAATGTCTGAAATGTCATATTTCCACCTGTCAATCCTTCAGCTCACCTCCCTTCCCCACAATACTCCAGGCATTGAAATAGACACACCTCCAAAGATTATTTCCACCACACTCAACCCTTCCATTGGTGATTTTGGTTGAATTAACCCGTTCTTTTACCCCTGTTCCACTATCTGCTCTGGCACTCCGGTTCCCATCCCCCTGCAAATCTAGTGTCAACACTCCCCAATAACACGAGCAAACCTCCCTGCGAGTATATCGGTCCCCTTGTAGTTTAGGTGTAACCCGTCTCTCTTGTGCAGGTCCCACCTGCCCCAGAAGAGGTCCCAATGATCCAAGAATCAGAAACCCTGCCCCCGACACCAGTTCCTCAGCCACATGTTGATCCGTCCAAGCATCCTCCTCTTACCCTCCCTGGCAATGTGGTACAGGCAGCAATCCTGAGATTACTACCCTCGGGCTCCTGCTTTTTAACCTCCTTCCAAGCTCTCTATCCTCTCTCTTTAGGACCTTCTCACTTTTCCTACCTATATCATTGATACCGATGTTTACCAGACATCTGGCTGATCACCTTCCCACTTTGGAACACTGTGCTCACGATCAGAGACATCCCTGACCCTGGCACTCGGGAGGCAACAAACCGTGCGGGAGTCTCTGTCCCGACCACAGAGCCTCCTGTCTGTACCTCTGACCATCGAGTCCCCTATCACTACCGCTCTCCTCTTCTCCCTCCCACCCTTTTGCGCTGCCGAATCACACTCAGTATCTGAGATCCGGCTGTCGTAACTTGTCCCAGGTAAATCATGCCCTATTACAGTATCTCATTCCGTATGCCTGTTGTGGAGGGGTACGACCACAGGGGAGCCCTGCTCTGCCTGTCCTTTCACATTTCCATTCCCTCTCCTTACAGTAACCCAATTTCCTGTGCTCTGATAGGTAACTACCTCCCTCAAGCTACTGTCTATAAACTTCTTATTCTCCCGAATTAGACGGAGATCGCCAAGCTCCTTCACCAGTTCCCTAACACATTTTGCTCACAGCTGCAGTGGGATGCATCTTTTGCAGGTGTTGTCGTCAGGGGTACCGACGGTCTCCCTGATCTCCCACATCCTGCAAGAGGAGCATTCCAACATCTCGCCTGGCATTTCCTGTTTCTTAAAAAAAATAAACTTTCCAAAAACAAAAACCTACTCTCGCTTCTGCCTGTTCTCGCCAAAGCCCACTATGAGCCAAAGCCCTTCAGCCTTCACTCTGCTCCCTCTCTCTCTGCTGCCCGCAGTATCGAGTGGCCTGCTCTTTAAACCTCCCGCTCACCACTAGCTGACATCAAACACCTTCTAGCAGTCACCCATCTATCTGCCTGCACCTTGGGTGTGACCGTGTCTCTAAAGATCCAAACCATGACGTGTTCCACCAACCTCATGCTCCTAAGTGCATCCAGCTGCTGCTCCAACCTATCCACGAGGTCTGGAAGGACCTGCCAATCGGGTGCACTTTCTGCAGATACAGTCGTCCGAGCTGCTGGAAGTGTTCTGGTTCTCCCACATCTCACAAGCGCAGCACTTAACCCCACTGGCCGACATTCCAAGCACCAATTCAATTATATAAGAACATTTATAAAACTCTTACCTTCAATTTACCCTCTCACAGTCGCCTTTTTTTCTTGGTTAGAGAAGGGAGGGAGGGTAACACTAATGTGTTGAAAGATTTACAGGTTAGATGGATTGGCCACGCTAAATTGCCCCTTAATGACCAAATATCAGTATACTTGGGGAATTATTAGGGTAAATGCATGAGGTTATGGTGATAGAGTCAGTGTAAATGCGCCTAGTTTGGGGGTGTTTAAGAGATCTCTGGATAGGTTTATGGACGAAAAGGGATTGGTATAGGCTAGTGGGTCATTGTTTTTGTAACTGGTCGGCGCAACATCGTGGGCCGAAGGGCCTGTTCTGCGCTGTAATGTTCTATGTTCTATGTTCTAATGTGCTCTGTCGGAGAGTCGCTGTAGGCTCAATTGGCCAAATGGCGTCCCTCTGCACTGTGGGAACTCTATAATTTATATCACTGATTTTGTGAATCGCACTATTTCCCAACCCAGGTACAAGACACAATGTTAGATGTTAAATATTACAAAATATTATATTTCATCGCTGCAGACCCTGGAGAGATGTCAGTTCACTGTTGAAGAGCCTCGATGTGCCGGAGCGTGTAGATAACAGAATAAATAAATGAATGAAAGACAGAAAGAGAGAGAAAGAAAGAAAGAGAGAGAGAGAGAGAGAGAGGAAGAGAAAGTGTGAGGGAGAGAGTGAAAGATGGAAAGGGACTGTGAAAAGAAGAGAAAATAAAGAAGAAAGAGAGGAATAAAGAAAGAGAGGGAGAAAGGAAAGGAAAAGAGAGAAAGAAAGAGAAAGTGAGAAAAAGAGAAAATGTGAGGGTGAGAAAGAGTGAAAGAGAGAAAGAACAAGAGAAAGAGACAAGGAAAGAAAGACAGAAAGAAGAAAAGAAAGAAAGAAAGAGAGAAAGGAATAGATAAAGGAAAAAAGATAGAACGAAAGGAAGAAAGAAAGAGCGAAAGAGAGACAGGAAGAACGAAAGAGAGAGATAAACTGAAAAAGAAAGAAAACAAAGTGGGAAATGGAGAAAGAAAGATGGAGAAAGAAAGAAAGAGAGAGAGAGGGAGAAAGACAGGAAGAAAGAAAGATAAAAGAAAGAAAGACAGAGAGAATGAGAAAAAAAGAAAGGCAGAGAGGAAGAAAGAGTGTAAGGAAGGTCAAAAGAGAGACAGGAAGAAAGAAAGAGGGAAATGGAGAAAGAGAGAAAGAGAGAAAGGGGAATTAGGAAAAAGAGAGAGAAAAAAATGAAAGAGAGACATGCAGAAAAAAGATAGAAAGGAAGATAGGAAGAAAGAGAGATGGAAAGAAAGAAAGACATAAAGAAAAAAATCATTGACAGAAAGAGAAAGAACAAGAAAAAAAGAAAGAGAGAGAGAAAGAAAGAATGTGAGAAAGAAAGTAAGAGAAACAGGAAGAAAGAGAGAGAGAAAGAGAAAATGAAAGAAAGAAAGGAAAGGGAGGAAAAAGAGAGAAAGAGAGAAAAAGAGACTAAGAAAGAGAGAACAGGAAAAAAGGCAGAGGAATTCAGAAAAAAGATAAACAGAAAGGAAGATAGGAAGAAAAAAAAGAAAGAAGGAAACAGAAAGAGAGAGAAAGAAGCAGAGATAGAGAGAGAGAGAGAGAAAGAGCGACAGATAAAGAAGCAAAGAAGAAATGAAGAAAAAGAGTGAAAGAAAGAGAGAGAGAAAGAAAGAGAGAGAGAGGGAGAATGAAAGAAAGGAGAGAGAAAAAGATAGGAAGACAGAAAGAATGTAAGTTCAGTTCACATTGCTCAATGCTCACAACGCTATCCAATCATTCCAGGATACTGGATTGCCCTGGAGATAGGCAGTGACTTACCCGGGACCCCAATCGCAGCCAGGATGGGGAAGTAAATCTTTTTGACCTTGTTAAGTGCCGAAAGGATGTTGAGCCTCATCAGAAAACTTGGAGATATTTTCTCCTCTGTTCAATCCAGCCTGTTTGGTGTTGGAAGAATTTCTGCCTTGTACGTTTTAGGAGGAACCCCTAATTTATGGGAAGGGGAAACGGGGTCCCTTGGTGCCTGGACTTACTTCCAATCGGTGAACAAACAAAGTCAGAAGCTAACGCTCCAAATCTCTTAACAATCACAGCGGAGTTTCTAATTCGAAAATTCCCTGAAGACAAGGGAAGGGATTCTGTCATTTTGAGACATATTTTCACTGATGTTTTTCTTAATGTAAGGACATAGAAACTGGGAGCAGGAGGAGCCCATTCGGATATTTGAGCTGCTCCATCATTCATTATGATCATGTCAGATTCTAAGCTCAATTTCCTGATCCCCCCTTTCCCCCCATATCCTTTGATCCATTTAACCCCAAGAGCCATATCCAATTTCTTCTTGAAATCACACAAAGTTTTGACTTTGACTGACTTTTGTGGTAGTGAATTCCACACATTCACCACTTTCAGGGGGAAGAAATGGCTTTTCACCTCAGTCCCAAAAGGCTTTTGATCCTCAGATTATGAGCCCTAGTTCTGGACTTCCCCACCATTCGAAAAATTCTTTCTGAATCTACCCTATCGGTAAAATACACCTCAGGGACTAGTAGTGAGTCAAAGTGCAGTGGTTTAATTTTTCACAAGCTTGTGGGTGAAGTCACGATCCTAACAGCTGTTCTCTGGGCTTCTCCCCGAATACAGGTTACAGATATTTATGTATATATTCCAGCCCCGGTCACGTCCACAGTGCAGTTTCTCACAAATATTGCTGCCTTGGTGATCTTGTCATTTGTGTTGTCCGTGTCATTGTCGTTGTCCCAAGGCCTCGGCTGTCTCTGTTCTATCCCTCTATGTGACGCACATCTGCAATTTGTTTAGCCGCCGTACAGCATACAAGATTACAGGTTTTGCACGAACTGACGTACAAGGGTACAGGGGCCTGAATCACAATTTTACGTTTCGAAGGTACCTGTATAGCAATTTATATTGATAAGGATTTATATCGATAATAGATATGTATGAATTTATTGTTATCTGATCACAAACAAAAACATGCGTGGAACACAGTATTAAAAGACACAGAATGGATCCTGGCTGAATTAGAACACAATTAGCTGGGAAAATCATAAACTTATGTACGGCAGAAAGGACAGCTGCTTTTCTTATTGTCTGGGATACACGAAAACAAGTCATTCAATACTCTGTACAAATCTCTTCGTGTTACAAAGTTCATTACAGAGTTCATTAACCCTTTCCTTCTTCAGCATCATGACATTGCTGTTTTAACAGGTGAATTTGGCCTAAATATCTCTTATTTATAGCATCGTGTGGAACAAAGAAAAAGGCATTCTTTCTCATTTTAAACATTGCCAATCTGTGAAGTATGGGAGCTAAAACTAAAAAAGCACCGGAGTTATTCACAATGAAGCTTTGTCCATAAGGCTGCCTTCAGCTTGGATTGAAAGCTCCAGTAATTCCCGGATTTTTGAAGAGTTGCATTATTTTGGGTTGAATGGAATCCAATGGGTCAGTTTCTTTTCTGCATTGGTTCAAGTGGTTTGGGTTTATCCAGCTTGACATGGCGTGACTCGAGCTGAGCTCAAAGCAGATTGGACGGTTGAGTTTAGTTGAACGCTGAGATATCACTATGGGATAGTTTATGTTGACCTTCAATGTGTTACTGTTTCAATGGTGGGCAAAGTAGCTGCACTTTGTTTGCCGAATAAATAACTATTTCATCGCAAGAGAAAAGTGTCTGTGTTTGTTTTTCGAATCTCTTTCAGATCTACCAGCCACAGACGTTTGTGTTCATAAACTTGTTTTAATAATTTTACTGTTGTAAACAAAGAAACAATGTAAAATTCTATATATAATCACTGACTTAGTGAATTAAGAACTTTCTTTCACACTTAACGCAATTAAGCACAAATTCGTAAAACCATCAGAATTTATTTACACCCAGACTCGGGTAAGAATTGCTCAGCTCACAGGATCATAGAATCCTGACAGTGCAGAAAGAGGCCATTCAGCCCATCAAGTCTGCACTGACAACAATCACACCCAGGCCCCATGGGGCCGAACCATCGTTCTATATAACTACAACATCATATGCCAACTTTTACACTCTATGCCCCATCCAATAAAGGCAAGCCTGGCATATGCCTTCTTCAGCACCTTGCCCACCTGGGGTGCCACCTTTAAGGATCTGTGGACTTGCACACCCAGATCCCTCTGTGTGTCTGTACTCCTGATGGTTCAGCCATTAATTGTATAGCTTCCCCCCTGCATTAGATCAACCAAAATGCATCACTTCACATTTATCTGGATTAAATTCTATCTGCCATTTGTCAGCCCAATTTTCCAGCCTATCTATATCTATATCTCTGTCTATACAGATTGCTACTCTAGTGGTCCTGCTTTTTACCCTTCTCCCTAACTCCCTAAATTGTTCTTGCATGACCTCCCTGCTCTTTCTGCCTATGTCATTTGAACAGATGTGGACAATGATGCCTGTCTAATTTCCCTCTCTTTTAAGGATGCTTTCTCTCCGCTCAGAGACATCAGGACCCTGGCACCAGGGAGGAAAACTACCATCCCGGAGACTCATTCACACCCACAGAACCACGAGTCTGTCCTCTAACTATTGGGTCCCCCATTACCATTACTCTCCTACCCTTCACCGTTTTGTGAAGGGTAGGTCATGCCTCACAAACCTTATTGAGTTTTTTGAGAAGGTGACCAAAGAGGTGGATGAGGGTAAAGCAGTTGATGTGGTGTACATGGATTTTAGCAAAGCGTTTGATAAGGTTCCCCATGATAAGCTACTGCTGAAAGTACGGATGCATGGGATTGAGGGAGATTTATTGGTACGGATCAGGCATTGGCTGATAGAAGACAGAGGGTGGTGGTTGATGGGAAATATTCACCCTGGAGTTCAGTTACAAGTGGTGCACCTCAGGGATCTGTTTTGGGGCCACTGCTGTTTGTCATTTTTATAAATGACCTAGATGGGGGTGTAGAAGGATGGGTTAGTAAATTTGCTGACGACACTAAAGTTAGAGGAATTGTAGGCAGTGAGGATGGATGTTACAGTTTGCAGAGGGACATAGATAAGCTGCAGAGCTGGGCCGAGAGGTGGCAGATGGAGTTTAATGCGGAAAAGTGTGAGGTGATTCACTTTGGTAAGAGTAACAGGAGTACAGAATATAGGGCTAATGGAAGGACTGTTAGTAGTGTTGACGAGCAGAGGGATCTCTGTGTTCATGTGCATAACTCCCTGAAAGTTGGCACCCAGGTTGATAAGGTTGTTAAGAAGGCGTACGGTGTGTTAGCTTTTATTGGTAGAGGGATTGAATTTCAGAGCCCTGAGGTCATGTTGCAACTGTACAAAACTCTGGTGTGGCTGCACTTGCAGTATTACGTACAGTTCTGGTCGCCGCATTATAAGAAAGATGTGGAGGCATTGGAAAGGGTGCAGAGGAGGTTTACCAGGATGTTGCCTGGTATGGTGGGAAGGTCTTATGAGGAAAGGCTGAGGGACTTATGGTTATTTTCATTAGAGAGAAGAAGGTTACGAGGTGACCTGATTGAGGCATACAAGATGATCAAAGGATTGGACAGGGTGGACAGTGACAGCCTTTTTCCTCGGATGGTGATGGTTAACACGAGGGGACATAGCTTTAAATTAAGCGGGGGGTAATTATAGGACGGATGTCAGAGGTAGGTTCTTTACTCAGAGGGTAGTAAGGGCGTGGAATGCCCTGCCTGCAGCAGTTGTGGACTCGCCAACTTTAAGGGTGTTCAAATGGTCAGTGGATAGGCATATGGATAACATTGGAATTTTAGGTTAGAGGGTCATTAGATTGGTTCCACTGGTCAGTGCAACATCGAGGGCCGAAGGGCCTGGACTGCGCTGGAATGTTCTATGTTTGTTTCCAGGACCATTCTGCTGCAGGGTGTGGGACCTGCTTTCCCTGTAAACAGACACACAGATAAACACCGCTGTTTAATACGGTGCAGGTGGAGTAACAGACAACAATCAGGAAAATCGGGTCCGAGGTTCTCGGATTGTTTGAACCTTCCAAGTTAAAGGAGAGTGTGCTGGCGGCTGTATAAACAGACTGAGATTCAGAAAGTTTAGTGCAGAGACCAGAACGGCAAAATGTTCAGCATTTTTCTTGAGTGAGTTGTTTAAGTATTGTAAGAGAATTTGCTCTAATACTAGTAATTGAAATACGTGTGATGAAGCAGGTTCAAAATGGAACATGGAGTGAAACCGGCATGGCACTCAAAGTATGTTATCAAATGTAATCAGTATAGTAGTCAGACTGATATGACTGAATGAAATATAACCAATATAATTACCCATGTAACCCACCAAAGTTGGTATAGTAAACACTTATTAATGAATATAGACAGTAGCCTCCTGAGGAACACTGGACATTGTCCAGTTGTCCAGCTTAATACGTGACTATAGCAAAAAGGAGAGTAAAATAAACATGTTTTCTTCACTAATTGATCTAAGTTAGCTAAACCACGATTATTGTATAAACAGAAGAGTTTGGATAAGGGCAGAGACTGGAACTACCATGGTTTCAAGGGCAAAGAGATGTATTAATGGGGTACCAATCTCAAGCAGGGTAGATAAAGGGCTAGCCCAGAAATAATGATGGCTAAAACAAGGAAATCTAACGGTAAGATAAGAGTTCTGAGATATGGAGCTGTAACGTGCATAAAAAGACTGTAAGCAGAATGATTCATTGGATGGTTCCGGACATCCTGGCTTTATTGTCTTGTACTGGAGAATAAAGTCTACTGCTTGGAAGATCAAGACTCAGACTCTCTGTTCTAATCGGCTAAAATCATTTGTCGTCCTGGGGAACCACGACATGCCCTACACTAAACAGAGATTTTAAACAGTACCCTACACTAAACAGAGATTTTAAACAGTACCCTACACTAAACAGAGATTTTAAACAGTGCCCTACACTAAACAGAGATTTTAAACAGTGCCCTACGCTAAACAGAGATTTTAAACAGTGCCCTACACTAAACAGAGATTTTAAACAGTGCCCTACACTAAACAGAGATTTTAAACAGTGCCCTACACTAAACAGAGATTTTAAACAGTGCCCTACAGTAAACAGAGATTTTAAACAGTGCCCTACACTAAACAGAGATTTTAAACAGCACCCTACACTAAACAGAGATTTTAAACAGTGTCCTACACTAAACGGAGATTTTAAACAGTGCCCTACACTAAACAGAGATTTTAAACAGTACCCTACACTAAACAGAGATTTTAAACATTGCCCTACACTAAACAAAGATTTTAAAAAGTGCCCGACACTAACCAGAGATTTTAAACAGTGCCCTACACTAACCAGAGATTTTAAACAGTGTCCTACACTAAACGGAGATTTTAAACAGTGCCCTACACTAAACAGAGATTTTAAACAGTGCCCTACACTAAACAAAGATTTTAAAAAGTGCCCGACACTAACCAGAGATTTTAAACAGTGCCCTACACTAACCAGAGATTTTAAACAGTGCCCCACACTAAACAGAGATTTTAAACAGTGTCCTACACTAAACGGAGATTTTAAACAGTGCCCTACACTAAACAGAGATTTTGAACAGTACCCTACACTAAACAGAGATTTTAAACATTGCCCTACACTAAACAAAGATTTTAAAAAGTGCCCGACACTAACCAGAGATTTTAAACAGTGCCCTACACTAACCAGAGATTTTAAACAGTGTCCTACACTAAACGGAGATTTTAAACAGTGCCCTACACTAAACAGAGAATTTAAACAGTGCCCTACACTAAACAAAGATTTTAAAAAGTGCCCTACACTAAACAGAGATTTTAAACAGTGCCCTACACTAACCAGAGATTTTAAACAGTGCCCCACACTAAACAGAGATTTTAAACAGTGCCCCACACTAAACAGAGATTTTAAACAGTACCCTACACTAAACGGAGATTTTAAACATTGCCCTACACAAAACAGAGATTTTAAACATTGCCCGACACTAAACAGAGATTTTAAACAGTGCCCTACATTAAACAGAGATTTTAAACAGTGCCCTACACTAAACAGAGATTTTAAACAGTGCCCTACACTAAACAGAGATTTTAAACAGTGCCCGACACTAAACAGAGATTTTAAACATTGCCCGACACTAAACAGAGATTTTAAACAGTGCCCTACATTAAACAGAGATTTTAAACAGTGCCCTATACTAACCAGAGATTTTAAACAGTGCCCTACACTAAACAGAGATTTTAAACAGTGTCCTACACGAAACAGAGATTTTAAACAGTGCCCTACACGAAACAGAGATTTTAAACAGTACCCCACACTAAACAGAGATTTTAAACAGTGCCCTACACTAAACAGAGATTTTAAACAGTGCCCTACACTAAACAGAGATTTTAAACAGTGCCCTACACTAAACAGAGATTTTAAACAGTGCCCTACACTAAACAGAGATTTTAAACAGTACCCTACACTAAACAGTGATTTTAAACAGTGCCCTACACTAAACAGAGATTTTAAACAGTGCCCTACACTAACCAGAGATTTTAAACAGTGCCCTACACTAACCAGAGATTTTAAACAGTGCCCTACACTAAACAGAGATTTTAAACAGTGCCCTACATGAAACAGAGATTTTAAACATTGCCCTACACTAAACAAAGTTTTTCAACAGTGCCCGACACTAAACAGAGATTTTAAACAGTACCCTACACTAAAAGGCAATTTAGCATGGCCAATCCAAATTTAGTGTATATCTTGGGACAGTAAGGGATAATTTAGCATTGCCAATCCACGTAACCAACACATCTTGGACACTAAGGGGCAAATTAACAGAACCAATCCACCGAATCAACACATTTTGAGACATTAAGTGGCAATTTAGCATGGCCAATCCTCCTCTTGTATATAGTCTGGGACAGTAAGGGACAATTTAGCATGGCCAATCTACCTAATCTACATATCTTGGGATACTAAGGGGCCACTTAGCATGGCCATCCACGTATCCTACACATCCTTGTATGCCCATGGGAAATTTAGCATGGCTAATCCACCTCTTGTACACATCTTGGGACAGTAATGTGCTATTTAGCATGGCCAATCCACCTAACCTACACATCTTAGGACACTCAGGGGAATTTAGCAATAAGGGATAATTTAGCATGGCCAATCCACCTCTTGTACACAGCTTGGGACACAAACGGGATTTTAACATGTCCAATTGACCTCTCATCCACATCTTTAGCATCTAAGGATGGCCAATCCAGGTCTGGTACACATCTTGGGACACTAAGGAACAATTTAGCAAGGCAAATACACCTCCTGTACGCATTGTGGAAGACTCAAGTGAATTTAGCATGGTCAATCCACATCTTGTACACTGCTTGGGAAACAAAGCGGCAATTTAACAAGATCAGTTCACACCTCGTACACACCTTGGAATACTCAGGGGAATTTAGCATCTCCAATCCATCAGAAGGATGTGGAGGCGTTGGAGAGGGTGCAGAGGAGGTTTACTAGGATGTTGCCTGGTATGGTGGGGAGGTCCTATGAGGAGAGACTGAGGGATCTAGGGTTGTTTTCGTTGGAAAGAAGGCGGCTAAGAGGGGATCTTATTGAAACATATAAGATGATTAGAGGTTTAGATAGGGTGGATAGTGATAGCCTTTTTCCTCGGATGGAGAAAGCTAGCACGAGGGGGCATGGCTTTAAATTAAGGGGGGGTAGCTACAGGACGGATGTCAGGGGTAGGTTCTTTACCCAGCGGGTGGTGAGGGATTGGAATGCCCTGCCTGCTGCAGTTGTAAATGCGTCTAGTTTGGGGGCGTTTAAGAGATCTCTGGATAGGTTTATGGACGAAATGGGATTGGTATAGGCTAGTGGGTCATTGTTTTTGTAACTGGTCGGCGCAACATCGTGGGCCGAAGGGCCTGTTCTGCGCTGTAATGTTCTATGTTCTATGTTCTATATCTCTCATACACGGCTTGGGACACTAAGGGGCAACTCAGCATGACCAATCCACCCAACCTACACATCTTTGGCTGTGTCAGGGATTTTAACATGTCCAATTCTCATCCACATCTTGGGGCGCTAAAGGAAATTTAGCCTGGCCAATCCATCTCTCCTACGCATCTTGGGACACTAAGGGGCAATTTAGCACGGCCAATCCACCAACCTACACATCTTAGGACACGATGGGGAATTTGGCATGGCCAATAAACCTAATCTACACATTTTGGGACATTAGGGGGCAATTTAGTCTGGTGAATCCACCCTACCTACAAATCTTATAAATTAGCATTTCCAATCCACCTAACCTACATATTTGGGACACTAAGGAACAATTTAGCATGGCCAACCTACTAAACCTACACATTTTTGGGTGCTAAGGGGCCATTTATCATGGCCAATCCACTGCTCGTACACATCTTGGGACACTGAGGGGAATTTAGCCTGGCCAATCCACCTAATCTACAATAGTCTTCAGCCAGAGTGCTGAGCCGATGACCCTCCTGGCCTCCTCCAGTGGGCCCCAGCAACCCAGATATCAGTCCTCAGCCACTTTGATTCACTCCATGTCATCTCAAGAAATGGCAGGAACAACAGCAAGATGGACTATTCTTTCAATGGGAAAAAATCCCAGCTGTGCAGAGGGATCTGGGCGTCCTTGTGCAGGAATCTCAAGGAGTTGGTTTGCAGCAGGGGATGAAGAAGGAAACTGGAATTTTGTCCTTCGTTGCTGGAGGGATGGAGTTTAAAAGCAGCGAGGTTATGTATAAGGTGCTGGGGAGGCCACATCTGGAGTTACTGTGGACAGTTTTGGTGTCCTGCCTTGAGAAAAGGATATCCTGGGGGTGCAGAGGAGACTCACTGGGTCTCCCCAAACTGACAGAATTGTTCAAACAAGAGTTGGCCATGACACAGATAACAGCCAAAGAGGGAAGAAATATTGGTGTAAAACAGGGACTGGGACAGACCTCAGATGAGGAACGACAGAATTGGAGAAGATAGGGGGTGCTGGGGGTGCTGGGGGTGGGGGTAAAAAGAGACAAGACAGCGTTAGGGGAAGGAAAGGAAAAATAATAGCTCCAGAGGCAACACAACAGACCTTATTCCAGATGGAGTCGGCCAAACTGCAGAGGACACATTTGGTCAGTTTCAGGGAGAATTGTTGGTGGTGGAAGAGATGATGGAGACAGGGGGGTACATTCAGTCTACACAAGTGGACCCAGGGCAACATTCGGTGACCAAGGTGTGAAAGCAGCTGAGGGGGGTCCACGGGAATGCTCGCAAATGGATTTCACAGGATCATTCCCTGGAATAAAAGGGAAAAACTTCCTGTTTAGCGATTACTGACCGATGCATTTCCATCTCAAACCGTGGCTACGATATTGGCCAGTGGGATAATATCCAGGCGGGGAATCCCTCTTCAGTTAGACTCAGAACTGGCTGCACAGGGGGGAGAGTTTGAGGAAAGTCTTTAGGGATCAGACAGAGATTTCACCACCCACAGAGTTCAGGATTGGGGGAACGGATAAACAGAAGAACAGCTGAGCCAACACCGTGATGGATGGAGGAAGCGATCGGGTCCAGTTTTTCCTGCAGGACAACAGAGAGCCACTCCTTCCAGGGGAATATGGGGTTAACACCTTTCCAACCAGTGAGTGGTCGGGCAAACGGGAGGAGGAGAGTGAGTGGGAGACAGAGAGGCAGAGTTTGAGGGACTGAGTGAACATTCTCCCAAACAACATCAACAGTGATGGGATAAGCTTGGCAGAAAGGGAATCTTCCCAAACTGCCGACACCAGGAGACTGGGCTACGGGGAAACTAATAAGGACCGATTCTGTGTCAGGTGGGAAAAGGACCTTTTGCTGTATTAACCACCAGACAGACACGGTCCTCAGTTGATGGGGAGTCTGGCCTGCGATAGAGACACCTATGTTCACACCTGACCATCTGTACTCACCCCGACATCTATACTCACACCAGACCATCTATATTCACACCTGACCATCTATATTCACACCTGACCATCTATACTCATACCTGACCATCTATACACACACAAGACCATCTATAGTCACGTCTGACCATCTATATTCACCCCTGACCATCTATACTCACACCTGACCATCTATACTCACACCTGACCATCTATATTCACACAAGACCATCTATACTCACACCTGACCATCTATATTCACCCCAGACCATCTATACTCACACCTGACCATCTATACTCACACCTGACCATCTATATTCACACAAGACCATCTATAGTCCCACCTGACCATCTATACTCACACCTGACCATCTATACTCACACCTGACCATCTATATTCACACAAGACCATCTATAGTCACACCTGACCATCTATACGCACACCTGACCATCTATATTCACACAAGACCATCTATAGTCACACCTGACCATCTATACTCACACCTGACCATCTATATTCACACAAGACCATCTATATTCACACCTGACCATCTATACTCACACCTGACCATCTATACACACACAAGACCATCTATACTCACACCTGACCATCTATACTCACACCTGACCATCTATACACACACAAGACCATCTATATTCACCCCTGACCATCTATACTCACACCTGACCATCTATATTCACACCTGACCATCTATACTCACACCTGACCATCTACACTCACACCTGACCATCTATATTCACACCTGACCATCTATATTCACACCTGACCATCTATACTCACACCTGACCATCTACACTCACACCTGACCATCTATATTCACACCTGACCATCTATACTCACACCTGACCATCTATACTCACACCTGACCATCTATACACACACAAGACCATCTATAGTCACACCTGACCATCTATATTCACACCCGACCATTTACACTCACACCTGACCATCTATATTCACACCTGACCATCTATACTCACACCTGACCATCTATACTCACACCTGACCATCTATATTCACACCTGACCATCTATACTCACACCTGACCATCTATATTCACACCTGACATTCTATACTCACACCTGACCATCTGTACACACACAAGACCATCTATAGTCACACCTGACCATCTATATTCACACCGGACCATCTATATTCACACCTGACCATCTATATTCACACCTGACCATCTATACTCACACCTGACCATCTATATTCACCCCTGACCATCTATACTCACACCTGACCATCTATATTCACACCTGACCATCTATATTCACCCCTGACCATCTATACTCACACCTGACCATCTATACTCACACCTGACCATCTATATTCGCACCTGACCATCTATATTCACCCCTGACCATCTATACTCACACCTGACCATCTATATTCACACCTGACCATCTATATTCACACCTGACCATCTATACTCACACCTGACCATCTATATTTACATCAGGCCATCTATGTTCACACCAGACCATCGAAATTCACAACTGACCATCTATACTCACGCCTGACCATCTATACGCTCACGTGACCATCGCAACTCACATCTGACCATTTATATTCACACCGGAACATCTGTACTCACAACTGACCATCTATACTCACACCCAACCATCGAAACTCACACCTGACCATCTATATTCACACCTGACCATCTGTACTCACCCCTGACCATCTATACTCACAGCTGACCGTCTACATACACTCCTGCCCATCTCGGGGAAATTTTGTCCTGCCTACATAACTCTCCTACACATCTTGGCAGGCTAAAATGAATTGCTCATCGCCAATCCACCTAACGTACACATCTTGGGACACTATGGGGCAATTTAGAGTGGCCAATCCACCTAACCTACACACCTTGGGACAGTAATGGTCTATTTAGCATGGTCAATCCACCTTAATGACACATCCTGGGAAACTAAGGGGATTTTAACATGTCCAATTCTCCTCTCATCCACATCTTGGGGTGCGAGAGGAAATTTAGCCTGGCCAATCCACCACTCGCACACATCTTGGGACATTTAATGGAATTTAGCATGGCCAATCTATGCCTTTGGCCGCTAAGGGGAATTTAGCATGGCAAATCTCTTACACTTCTTGGGGCACTAAGGGCCAATCCACCTCACCTACACATCTTCAAACACTAAAGGAGCAATTTAGCACGGCCAATCCACATCTTATACACATCTTGGGACACTAAGGGGCAATTTAGCCAGGCCTACACACTTCTCGTATGCATCTTGTCACACTGAGATGATTTTAGCAAGGTCAATCCACCTAACATGCCCATTTGGGACTCTAAAGGGCAATTTAACATGGCCATTCCACCTAAACTACACACCTTGGGACACTTCGGGGCAACTTAGCATGGCCAATCCCCCTAACTTACACATTTTGGGATAGTAATGGGCAGTTTAGCGTGGCCAATCCACCAAACCTCCACATTTTGGGACACTAAGAGGCAATTTAGCATGGCCAATTTGCCTAACTTACACATCTTGGGACACTAAGGGGATTTTAACATGCCCAATTCTCCTCTCATCTACATCTTGGGGCGCTAAAGGAAATTTAGCATGGTCAATCCACCTCTCACACACATCTCGGGACACTAAGGGGAGAATTAGCTCGTCCAATCCCCCTAAGTAAGACATCTTAGGACACTAGGGGGAATCCACCTTACCTACACATCTTCGAACAAAAAGGGGTAATTTAACATGGCCAATCCACATCTCGTACACATCTTGGAACTGTAAGAGGATATTTTGTTTGGCCAATTCAGGGCTCGTAAATATCTTGGGAAACTAAGAGGCAACTTAGCCTGGCCAATCCACCTCTCATACACATCTTGGGACACTAAGGGCCAATCCACTAAACCTCCACATTTTGGGACACTAAGAGGCAATTTAGCCTGGCCAATTCACCGAACATACATATCTTAGAACACTCAGGGGATTTTAACATGTCCAATTCTCCACTTATCTACATCTCGGGACGCTGAAGTTAATTTAGCCTGGCCAATCAACCAAACCCGCACATCTTTGGACTGTTGGAGGAAACCGCAGCACCCGGAGGAAACCCACGCAGACACGAGGAGAATGTGCAAACTTCACACAGACAGTGACCTGAGCTGGGAATCGACCCTGGGTCACTGGAGCTGTGAAGAATCAGTGCTACCCACTGTGCTGCCATGTCGCTGTTGAGTTTGTTGGCATTTTTCCATGTTGTAGTTGTTGTTGGATTTGTTGGTGTATTTCAATGTTGAGGTTGTTATTGGACTTGTTGGTGTTTTTCAATGTTGAGGTTGTTGTTGAATTTGTTGGTGTTTTTAACTGTTGAGGTTGTTGTTGAACTTGTTGGTGTTTTTAACTGTTGAAGTTGTTGATTTTGTTTTTCTTTTTTGATTCTAGGTTGTTTTATGTGTTGATATTTTTCAATGTTGAGGTTGTTGTTGGATTTGTTGGTGTTTTTCAATGTTGATGTTGATGTTGTTGGATTTGTTGCTTTGTTTTCAATGTAGAAGTTATTGTTGTAATTGTTAATGTTTTTCACTGTTGTTGTTGTTGAATTTGTTTGTGTTTTTCAATGTTGTAGTTGTTGTTGGATTTGTTGGTGTTTTTGTTCATGTTGAGGTTGTTGTTGGATTTGTTGGTGTTTTTTAATGTTGATGTTGTTGGATTTGTTGGTGTTTTAATGTTGAGGTTGTTGTTGGATTTGTTGGTTTTTTTAATGTTGTAGTTGTTGTTGGGTTTGTTGGTGTTTTTTAATGTTGAGGTTGTTGTTGGTGTTTTTTAATGTTGAGGTTGTTGTTGGATTTGTTGGTGTTTTTCAATGTTGAGGTTGTTGTTGGATTTGTTGGTGTTTTTAATGTTGAGGTTGTTGTTGGATTTGTTGGTGTTTTTCAATGTTGAGGTTGTTGTTGGGTTTGCTGGTGTTTTTTTAATGTTGATGTTGTTGTTGGATTTGTTGGTGTTTTTTAATGTTGAGGTTGTTGTTGGATTTGTTGGTGTTTTTTAATGTTGAGGTTGTTGTTGGATTTGTTGGTTTTTTAATGTTGAGGTTGTTGTTGGATTTGTTGGTGTTTTTTAATGTTGAGGTTGTTGTTGGATTTGTTGTTTTTTAATGTTGAGGTTGTTGTTGGATTTGTTGGTGTTTTTTAATGTTGATGTTGTTGGATTTGTTGGTGTTTTAATGTTGAGGTTGTTGTTGGATTTGTTGGTTTTTTTAATGTTGTAGTTGTTGTTGGATTTGTTGGTGTTTTTGTTCATGTTGAGGTTGTTGTTGGATTTGTTGGTGTTTTTTAATGTTCAGGTTGTTGTTGGATTTGTTGGTGTTTTTCAATGTTGAGGTTGTTGTTGGATTTGTTGGTGTTTTTTAATGTTGAGGTTGTTTTTGGATTTGTTGGTGTTTTAATGTTGAGGTTGTTGTTGGATTTGTTGTTTTTTTAATGTTGATGTTGTTGTTGGATTTGTTGGTTTTTTTAATGTTGATGTTGTTGTTGGATTTGTTGGTTTTTTTAATGTTGATGTTGTTGTTGGATTTGTTGGTGTTTTTCAATGTTGATGTTGTTGTTGGATTTGTTGGTTTTTTAATGTTGATGTTGTTGTTGGATTTGTTGGTGTTTTTCAATGTTGAGGTTGTTGTTGGATTTGTTGGTGTTTTTTAATGTTGAGGTTGTTGTTGGATTTGTTGGTGTTTTTCAATGTTGAGGTTGTTGTTGGGTTTGTTGGTGTTTTTTAATGTTGATGTTGTGTGGGTTTTCTCTGGGTGCTCCGGTTTCCTCCCATACCCCAAAAATGTGCTCTTAGGCTGATTGGTGCAACAAATTGTCCCTAAATTAGTGTTCCCTCAATCTTCCCCAGTAGGTGTAGAGAAAGGTCATGGGTAGAGGAGGGCAGTCATAATGTTAAAATGGAGGCGGGGGCTCGTTGGGCCGAAGGGCCTGTTTCCTGGGCTGTGTTGTTCTTTGTCCTTTGCAACCTCAACATTGAAAAGCACCAACAAATCCAACAACAACCTCAACATTGAAAAGCACCAACAAATCCAACAACAACCTCAACATTGAAAAGCACCAACAAATCCAACAACAACCTCAACATTGAAAAGCACCAACAAATCCAACAACAACCTGAGAATGAGAAAAAAACAATATTTCCAACAACAAACTAAACATTGAAAAACACCAACAATTTTGTGCTACCTTGACACACTACAGGGCAACATGTCATGGCCAATCAACCTAACCTACACATCTTGGGACAGTACGAGGCAATGTGGTTTGGACAACCATCTCAAACAACCATCTCAACATTGAAAAACACCAACAAATCCAACAAAAACCCAAACTGAACCACCAACAAATCTAACAACAACCTGAGAAAGAAATCAACACCAATATTTCCAAGAACCAAAAAATTAAAAACAAAACAAGTTCAACAACAACCTTAAAATTGAAAAACTCCAACAATTTCAACAACAACCACAACTGCAAACAACACCAACAAATCCAAAAACAACCTCAGTCTTGGAAAAAACCCAAAAAATCCAACACCAACCTCAATATTGAAAACAACAACCTCAAAATTAAAAACACCAACAAATCCAACAACAATCTGAGAATGACAAAAAATTCTAACAACAACCTAAAAATTGAAAAAAACCCCAACAAGTTCAACAAGAACCTCAACAGCAAAGAACAGCAACAATCCAACAACAACTTCAACATTGAAAAACACCAACAAATGCAACAACAGCCTCAACAGCAAAGAACAGCAGCACTCCAACAACAACCTCAACATTGAAAAAGATCAACAAATCCAACAACAACCTGAGAAAGAAATAAACACCAATATTTCCACCAACCAAAAAATTAAATACAAAACAAATTCAGCAACAATCTCAGATTTGAAAACCATCAACAATTTCAACAACAACCACAACTGCAAAAAAGACCAACAACCCAACAACAACCTCAAAATTGAAAAACACCAACAAGACCCAGACCCAGAGACCCAGACACTCAGAAACACAGAGACACTGAGACTCAGAGACACAGAGACTCAGAGACTCAGAGACAGAGAGATGCAGCGACACAGCGACTCAGAGACAGTGAGACGCAGCGACTCAGAGACTCAGAGACACAGGGACACAGAGATTGAGAGAATCAGGGACACAGGGGCACAGAGACACCGAGACTCGGAGACAGAAAGTTTCTGAGACAAGGAGGCGCAGGAACACAGAGACTGCGGGAATCAGAGACACAGAGACTCAGAGACCGTGGGAAACTGAGACACCGAGACCTGAGACTCAGAGACAGAGAGATACACAGAGACACCGAGACACAGAGACACAGAGAGTCAGAGACACAGAGACTCAGAGACCGAGGGAAACCGAGACACAGAGACACAGAGACTCTGAGACACAGTGACGCAGAGATTCAAAGACTCAGAGACACAGAGACGCAGCGACTCACAGACTCAGAGATTCAAGGACTCAGAGACACAGGGACACAGAGACACCGAGACTCAGAGACACCGAGACTCAGAGACACTGAGACTCAGAGACAACGAGGTTCAGAGTCTCAGAGACACAGAGAGTCAGAGACACCGAGACACAGAGACACAGAGACTCAGAGACACAGAGGTACTGAGACTCAGAGACTCAGAGACACAGAGAGTCAGAGACACCGGGACACCGAGACTCAGCGACTCAGAGACACAGACACAGGCATAGAGACACAGAGACACGGAAAACCTGAGACTCAGAGACACAGAGAACATAAGAACATAAGAACATAAGAAATAGGAGCAGGAGTAGGCCATCTAGCCCTTCGAGCCTGCCCCGCCATTCAATAAGATCATGGCTGATCTGTCGTGGCTCAGTTCCACATTCCCGCCCTCTCCCCATAACCCTTAATCCCCTCTCTTATCAAAAACCCATCAACCCGCGACTTAAAAATATTTAGCGAGGCAGCCTCCACCACTTCAACGGGCAGAGAATTCCAGAGATTCACCACCCTTTGAGTGAACAAGTTCCTCCTCAACTCCATTCTAAACCGCCCCCCCTTTATCTTGAGGCTGTGCCCCCTAGTCCTACTGTCTTTTTTGAGCGGGAAGAGTCTCTCCACCTCTATCCTATCCATCCCATTCATCATCTTATACGTCTCAATGAGATCTCCCCTCATTC